>NW_028276756.1:1802666-1957603 GCF_052056855.1 Sturnus vulgaris | reverse complement strand
TATAAATCAGAAGATAGGACAAAGTGGCCATTAAATGGAACATGGGACTGTAACACCATGTTAAAGTTAATGTTGTTTTTAAGGCAGGAAGGAAAATGGGATGAGGCACCATATGCAGATGATTTTTCATCTTACAGAACCACCCAGAATGGCAAAGGGATTGTGGTATTAACCCTCCACAAGACCCACTGATCCTAGCAATGGAAAGAGAAAACAGAAGGGTCTCACATATATTAAAATGATGCTGCTCAGCCTGTAGTATTGGTCAGAAGTGCACTAAAAATAACAGGGTATATAAGGAAGAAGACTCTGATCTGGATGATCTCCCCTCCTCAATCACTAGAGTTGGGTGGGAGCCCAGGAAGGGCACTGGATAAAACTCCCTGGATAAAACACCCCTGGGAAGTCCAGCATCCTCCCATACAAGGGCAAAGCTAGGGAACAACCAGTAGTTTTGCAGGCACCTCTTAGAGAAGAAGTGGGACCAGATGGAACAGATGCTACTAAAGGTTCCCTTCAATACCAATGATTTGGAAATTTGGAAAAGGAATGTAAAGGATTACAGAAAGGACCCTCTAAGTATAGCTGGACACTTTTGGTTAATAGTGAAATCACATAACCCGGATTGGAATGCTATACAGTTACTGTTACATGCAATGACAGAAACAGAGAAAGAGCTGATCCCAAAGGTACCCTGGGATTTGGCCCAGGAGCACTGTAAGACATGGGAGAGGATGTAAAGGAATTCTTTCCCCCCCAGGACCCAAAGTGGGATGTGAATAGAATGGCAGGAAGACAGAAGGTACAAGAATATCAGGAGTGGATTGCAAAGGGAATAGAGAAAGCCATCCCCAAATCTATGAACTGCTCAGCTTTATCTGCTATTAAACAAGGTCCCTTTGAGTCACCACCTGAGTTCTTAGACAGGCTGAGACACAATGTGTCGTAGCACACCTTTGGACCCAGATCAGATATCGGGATACAGCAGTTAGTGTCATTATTTCTAGGCAATTCCACCGGTGATATAAGATGTAAACTTCAGCAATTCTGACCCACTGAAGGAAGAAACTTAGAAATATTATTGGCTGAAACCTGGAGGGTGTTTAACAATCGAGAAGAAGGGAATAAGGGGAAACAAGGAAGGATGATGGCAGTAGTTAAAAAGGAAGATGAAAATTTTAGAAAGGGGCTTCCCCCTCTGTGCCTAGGAAGAAAAGAATGTGCTCTATGTGAGCAATTAGGCCACTGAAAAAATGAATGCCCAGAATGCTGAGGAAAGGGAAACAAACGAGCACGGGTAGTGGCAAATGTAAATGAAGACTGACAGGAACCAGGGGGATCTTCCCTAGCTGATCCCTTGGTTATAATGAAGCTAGGGGAAGGAAAATACCAAAAGCAAATAAAATTTTTAATTGATACAGGGGCAATGTGTTCGATTTTAAACACAGCTTTAACTCAGGTGGGGGAAGATTATATTATGGTTAAGGGAGCCACTGGCCAAGCTGAAAAGGCTTATTTTTGTGGAACACTAAGGCTTGCATAAATTCTCATACATGCCTAATTCACCACATGCACTCCTTGGAAGAGATTTGCTTGAAGAATTGAATGCAACCATCAGATTTGAAAAAGGGGAGATTACTCTGGAGGTGGATACTCAAGAATATATTCAAATAATGAGGTTCCCATAGAAGGAAAAATCAGTGAAGATATCATCAACCAGGTGTACCCTGGTGTGTGGGCCACTGAGAAGCCAGGAAGAGCTAAGAATGCATCACCAGTAGAGGTAAAGCTTAAAGAGGGACAATGACCAGTAAGGATAAAACAATATCCCTTAAAAAGAGAGGGTAGGGAAGGAATCCAGCTGGTAATAGAAAAATTCTTGCAATGGGGTCTGTTAAGGGAATGTGAATCTGATTTTAACACTCTCATATTACCAGTTCACAAACCTGATGGAACGTACAGAGTAGTCCAGGATTTAAGAGCAGTCAATAGAATAGCAGAGGATTTATGTCCTGTAGTAGCAAACCCATACACTTTGTTAACAGTATTGACACCTTAACTAACCTGGTTTACTGGTTTAGATTTGAAAGATGCTTTCTTTTGCCTCCCTCTCCATGAAGCCAGCCAAAAGATATTTGCCTTGGAATGGAAAAGTGGACAAAGGACCCAGCTCACTTGGACTGTACTGCCTCAAGGATTCAAGAATTTCCCCACCATATTTGGCAACCAACTCGCCAAGGATCTCGAGTCTTGGGAAACCCCACCCGGGAAGGGGAGACTGCTACAATACAGAGATGACATCCTGATCACCACTGAGACAGAAGATATTTGCATGCCTTGGACAGTGAGTCTCTAAAACTCTTTGGGGCTCCAAGGGCACCGAGTGTCTAAGAAGGAAGTCCAGGAAATGCAGCAGGAAGTCACTTACTTGGGGTATGAAATTAATGTGGGGCAAAGAATTGTGGGGCAAGCCTGACAAGAGGCTCTATGCCAAATACCAAAACCACAGACTGTAAAAGAATTGAGAACTTTGCTCAGAATGACTGAGCGGTGTCACCTTTGGATCTATAATTATGAGTTGCTTGTTCAACCCCTGTATGCACTGATCAACTCTGAACAGAAGCATCTGCAATGGGACAAACAGGCCACATGAGCCTTGGAACAATTGCAAAAAGCCCTGATGTCAGCTCCAGTGCTGGGACTCCCTGAACTGGGTAAGCCTTTCTTTTTGTTTTCTCATGAGAAACAGGGAATCACCCTGGGAGTATTGGCACAAGATTTCGATTTAGATATCACAGAGCAGTCACCCACATCTCCAAGCAATTGGATGTGACTGCAAAAGGATAGCCAGGTTGCCTGGATGTGGTAGCAGCAGTAGTTATAAATATCCAAGAAGCTTGAAAATTCACTTTGGGACAAAAAAATGACTGTGTTGGTGTCCCATACAGTGTCTGCAGTATTAGAAGTGAAGGGCAGGTAGTGGCTTTCTCCACAGAGGTTCCTGAAATACCAATCCATACTGGTAGAACAGGATGATGTGGAGATTGTGATCACTAACATTGTCAATCCAGCTTCTTTCCTCAGTGGAAACACAGGAGAACCAGTACACCATGACTGCTTGGAAACCATTGGAGCAACATCCTCAAGCTGCCTGGATTTGAAGGATGTCCCTATGGAAGATGCAGAGGACTGGTTCATGGACAGAAGCAGCAATGTCCTGAATGGCAAAAGGCATGCAGGATATGCCATCTCCATCAGCCATGAGGTAACAGAGTCAGAACCATTGCCTGTCAATACCTCTGCACAAAATGTGAAAATCGCCTTGACCCGAGCCTTGGACTTGACCCAATGTGAGAATGTGAACATAGACTTGGATCCAAAGAACACTCTTGGGGCTGTGCACGCTTATGGAGCAATCTGAAAGGAAAGAGGGCTACTGAACTCTCAAAAGAGAGTTCATGCTACTGAACATGCATAGAAATTCTGAAATTGCTGGAGGCAGTACAGCTCCCAAAGAAAATAGCAATTATGCACATCAGAGCACATCAAAAGGCATACTTGGAATCAGAAAAAGGAAATGAGCTGGCAGACAGGGAGGCAAAAGAAGCAGCAAAAAGAGAGGTACAATTGGAAGGAACTCTAATCCCAGACAGGAAAGTCTCCCTTGAGGGTAAACCAAATTATGACAAAGAGGATCTGAAGCTAATTACAAATTTGGATGAGGCATACAGTAAAGAGGGGTGGGCCCCTACCCCAGAAGGAAGGGTAATCATACCTAGTGTCACGATCCGCTATTGATACAGAGCGGGGGTCGTGATGGTTCTTTTGATCTGAAAGGTGCAAACAGGCAAAATGCAGGGGACAAAATCAGTTTATTCAACAGCAGAAAATCAGTTTATTCAACAACAGCAATGCATTTCATTAAATGCCAACAATTCAGTTACGATAGAGGGAAGAGGTATAGGAAACAAAGTATAGGGAGAGAGGAAGGAAAGAAAAGGGATGGGAAAATAGCTACCAACAGACGAGACGGGCGTCCTCACGGGTCATCCGATAGACGAGTCTTCATCCGTGGGGAGATCTCAGGGGTCTTCTCCAGGGGGTAGACGGGTCTTCATCAGTGGAGAGATCTCAAAGGGTTCTTTCCAGAGGGTCGCTCTTTTATAGCCCTTCTCCAAAGCAAGTGGCCTCTGGCCAAGAGGTGGGAAGATTTATGGACCATTGTGTGGTGCTGCAGGAGACAGGTACAGACAAGCAGTCCTCAGTTGGTACAACACAACCTCTGGTTGGTGCCACAACAGCACAATCCAGTGAACACAATACACCAGCACACAGTCATGAGCATCCACCTTGGCCAGGCCAGGAAACCATTGTTGGGAGTCAGCCTGGGTGGGGGTCCTCGAGGTCTCTTTCTGACGGTTGGGAGGCAAAATCGAGGGAAACATCAGACCTACCCTTACAGATAGAGACACTTCAAGAAAGGAATGATGAATGAGAAGAAGGAGCCTGTCCCAATGTGCCAGAAGTGAGCTAGTGAGGAAAATGACAGGCCTGGCTGGGTATGGAGAGTGTCATGGCACCAAGAAACCATTGTGACACTGCAGGATCTTGTGTCAGCAGGGGTCCATTGTGGCACCGTGCAAACAAGGAGTACAGTGTGGCACTGTGGACCCTTATGGAATTCGGGGGTCCCTGTGACTCCATGCGACCTCATGAAATCAAGAAGACAGTTGTGACACTTTTTGTCCTTTTGGAAACAAGGAGACCACTGTGATACTGCTGGAACTTGTATAACCAGGAGGCCATTGTGACACTGTGGAACCAAGGAGAGCATTGCTGCACTGTGAGACCTCATGGAACCAAGGATCCATTGTGACACTGCAGGGTACAAGGATCCAAGGGACTTTGTGACACCCTGGGGCTCCATGGAACCAAAGGGACATTGTGACACTGGGAGGCCTCATGAAATTGTGAGACTCTAGGACTGTATGGAATCATGTTGACATTAAGCTGGGTGTGAGTGTGGATCTTCTGGAAGGTAGGAGGGCTCTATACAGGGGCCTGGACAGGCTGGATCCAGGGCCCAAATCCAAGGAGAGGTTTAACAAGACCAAATGCTGGCTCCTGCACTTTGGCCACAACAACCCCTGCAGTGCTACAGGCTGGGGACAGAGTGGCTGGACAGTGGCCATGCAGAAAGGGACCTGGGGGCACTGATGGACAGCAGGCTGGACATGAGCCAGCAGTGTGCCAAGGTGGCCAAGAAAGTCCATGGCATCTAGCCAGGATCAGGAATGGTGTGGCCAGCAGGAGCAGGGCAGTGAATCTTCTCCTGTACACGGCAGTGGTTGGCAGCATCTCGAGTGCTGTGTCCAGTTTTGGGTCCCCACTTTAGGAAGGACATGGAGGGGCTGGATTGTATCCAGAGAAGGGCAACAAGGCTGGTGAGGGGTCTGGAACACAAGTCCTGTGAGGAGTGGCTGAGGGAGCTGTGGATGTTTATCCTGGAGAAGAGGATGCTCAGGGAGACAAGGTGGTGTCAGGGCACAGGTTGGATGTGAAGATCCCCAGGATCTTTTCCAGCATTGCTGATTCTATGATTCCCTGAAGCCACTTGGAAACACCTTGGAGCAGTTGCAGGATGAGCCCTGGGCCTCCTCTTCACAAGGTCCAGCAGCCCAGGTCCCTCAGCTTCTCCACACAGCCCCAAAGCCCATCCTGTCAGTCCTGCAGAGCCTCTCCAGCCCCCCCTCATTGCCCACAACAGGGAGCCCCACACCCAGACACAGCAGCCCAGATGTGCCCCCCTGGCCTGTGGTGCCTCTGGCAAGGGAGCAGCACGAGGCACTGCAGGACCTTGCAGACAATTCCTGAAGCACTTGGAGGATGATCCTGCACCCCAAGGGATGTTCCCATGGTGCCAACTCAGGAACTGAAATGGGGACCTGGGCCAGAGAGAAAAGGGCAAACAGGGATGGGCTGTTTGCAGGGGAGGGAATAGGGATGGGCAAAAGGGAGACATTTGGAACAGGGTAGAAGAAAGAAAGCAAAGGTGAAACAAAGAAAATGGTCAGGGAAGTTTGGGGGTGGCTGCCAGGCAGACCTGGCTCTGAGCAACAACGTCTGCAGTGGGACAGGAAACTCACAGCTGATGGGAACAAACTTTCTGGCTGACTTCAGAGGCCACGACAAAGATGAGTGGTTTCCCTGCTGTCCCCCAGCCCTTACTGGCCCCAGGGGCTGATGGCATTTGTGCTCACTCAGCTCCATGTCCCCACAGCAGCACCATGGGGGTGCTGAGCCTGCTGTGTGCAATGCAAACAGGGGCTCCTGAGCCAGTGCTGCCGTGTGTGTGCCTGCAAGGATGCGGCTCCTGTGTGAGCTGGGGGAGAGGCCAGGGCTGCAGAGGGGGGATGTTGTTGGCAGGTGCATGAGGACGCTCTGGGACACTGCCCTGGGGTGTCCAGTGCAGTGGGGATGAATCAGCCCCTGCTCTGCTGCTCCTTGCCAGGATGTCCCCCTTGCAGGGAGCTTGCAGAGCACCAGCCATGCTGTTTGCCCCCAGCCTGCCCATGGCCAGCCTGGGGCTGCTCGCGGGGCTTTTCTGTGCTCAGCATTGGGCTGGCCAAGTGTTGTGGAGAGAGTCTGGCCAAGGAGCCTGGAGCCCCCAGGCCCTGGCCTGAGGCGTCAGCGCTGCCCCAGCAGTGCCCATGGCTTGTCCCTGCTGCAGCCCCGGCACTGCCACCCCCAGGGCTGTGCCTGGCCCCCGAGAGCACTCAGGCCCTGCAGCAACACGAGGGCCAGGAGGGCAGTGGGGCAGTGGCACGGAAGCAGCACTGGCAACACCAAGTGCTGCTGCTGGGCACAGCTGCTGTGCCAGCACTGATCTGTCCCAGCTCTGCAAACAGACACTGCTGCTGCAGCTCCAGAGAAGGGAACAAAAGTGGCATCTCTGGAGAAAACTTTGCTGGGAGATTTTTTATCTTGTATATAGCCACCAATAATGCAGCCCACCATTAACACAATTTTTGGCCATAGCAAAGTTGGAGATGAACAAAATGAGGAAGGGCAGAAACAATATTTTGTGGCCAATATAAAGGTAAAACCCAGGAAAAAATATCCACAATCAAACCAACAGAACAATTAAAGATAATTGGTATTACGAGTTATTTGCAGAAATTGGCCCGGAGGTTAGTGTTTTTTAAAATATCCAGTCATCAGTGTCCACACTGCAGCCTTGAGCTCCTGGTTCCTCAGGCTGTAGATGAGGGGATTCAGGGCTGGAGGCACCACTGAGTACAGAACTGACACTGCCAGATCCAGGGATGGGGAGGAGGTGGAGGGGGGCTTCAGGTGAGCAAATGTGCCAGGGAAGATGAAAAGGGAGACCGCAGCCAGGTGAGGGAGGCAGGTGGAAAAGGCTTTGTGCCGTCCTTGCTCAGAAGGGATCCTCAGCACAGCCCTGAAGATCTGCACATAGGAGAAAACAATGAACACAAAACAACCAAATAACAAACATGCACTAACAGCAATGAGTCCAAGTTCCCTGAAATAGGATTTGGAGCAGGAGAGCTTGAGGATGGGTGGGATTTCACAGAAGAACTGGCCCAGGGCATTGCCATGGCACAGGGGCAGGGTAAATGTATTGGCTGTGTGCAGCAGTGAATAGAGAAAGGCACTGGCCCAGGCAGCTGCTGCCATGTGGGCACAAGCTCTGCTGCCCAGGAGGGTCCCGTAGTGCAGGGGTTTGCAGATGGACACGTAGCGGTCGTAGCTCATGATGGTCAGGAGGGAAAACTCTGCTGTCACGAAGAACACAAAGAAAAAGAGCTGAGCAGCACATCCTTCAAAGGAGATGTGTCTGGTATTCCAGAGGGAATTGTGCATGGCTTTGGGGACAGTGGTGCAGATGCAGCCCAGGTCAGTGAGGGCCAGGTTGAGCAGGAAGAAGAACATGGGGGTGTGCAGGTGGTGGCCACAGGCTACGGCACTGATGATGAGGCCGTTGGCCAGGAGGGCAGCCAGGGAGATGGCCAGGAAGAGGCAGAAGTGCAGGAGCTGCAGCTGCCGCGTGTCTGCCAATGGCAGCAGGAGGAAGTGGCTGATGGAGCTGCTGTTGGACATTTCCTGTGTCTTGCCATGGGGACCTATTCATGGATAAAAAGACAGTGAAATATTAGAGGAGACATCTGTAGCCAAAATCAAAACCCTTTTCCAGACACCCTCCCTTGTAACACACACAGACACACCTTTGTTTTTCAGAGTTCTGTGTGTGTTTTCAGAGTTGTGAGGTTTTCTTTTTAAGCTCTCCCCATGTCTCTCCTGGTATTCTTGGATATCAGTAACCCTCATCATTTTTGCTGCTTTCTGGTAGAGCAGAGTGACTTCCCTGACGCAGAATGATCAGTGGAGACTGAAGGAAAATGATCTGTCACTTCATTCGCTGTTTCTCTGGACTTTCATATTTCTCAAATGGAGGATGTTCACACTGCCCTGTTTTCCTTAAAGATCAGCAGATACTGCTGAGAGCAATGTATCCACCACAGCCCAGCACCATTTTTGTATCCAAGGACTCACTTTGCTCATTTCACCACCCTAACCGAATTTTCAGTTTCAGAACACTTCTGCCTTTCCCCGTGGGTTTTCAGATAACACAAAGATGCTCTAGGACGGGTTTGCATCCTGGATTGGAGCTCCCAGCTTGGACTGAAATCTCAGAGACACTTCCAAGTGTCCCAGTGATGGCATTGCAGTAAGGCAGATCCAGCTCCTTCCCTGGCTGCACTGACAGCATTGCCCACAGCCGGGCACTGGGGACAGCTTCACCCTGAGCCAGCTGTGCCCCCTCCCAGAGCCCCCAGTGCCGGGCAGCTGCTCCCAGCCCTGTGCTCTGCAGAGGGAACTGGGCCCGGGGCTGCAGAGCTGACCCACGGCTCTGCTGCAGCTCTGCCTGCCCAGGAGGGGCTCCACACCTTGGACCCCCGGCCCTGAGGACAGAGGTTTGGCTGGGGGACAGGAGGGAGGGGGCTTGTTCAGAGGGAGGGGCTGCACTGCAGGGGTTCCTATGGAGATCTCTGAACTCTCCCTGCCACAACATTTCTGGGTTTATTTTCTCTCATTTTCTGATCTTGCCTCTGCTTCCTGGAGATTTTCTTCTTGGAGGTGTTTCCCTGTGCCTGATCTCTCCCTGCCAGCACTCACGGCCCCCAAATCTCCGTGCACTCTCCTTGGCCCTACAGAACCCTGCCTGTTTGCAGGGCACTGGCTGGGACAGGTTCTGTTTGCAGCTTAGAGAAAGGACAGGTCAGACTGAGCCTGATGGGTCCAGCAGAGGGGATGCTGGTGCTGTCCATGGGCAGAGGAGTGGCTGGAAGCACATTAGGAATCTCGTGTGAACTTACTGATCACTAAAAATAATACTTCAGATGTCTCAGGCACTTGTCAAAATTCATAATACCTTTTATAGTTATCCCTCTCTCCCTGCCATTCTCCAATAGTAGGAAACTGAACAAAAAGTCTTAGGAAATTTCCGCATTTTTATCAAAATACTTGGAAATATTCCATGATTTATCAGAAGCCCTCAACATGTTAGAGCTTCATGAGAATTTCACCTCCCCTACACCAGACATACCCAGAGAGTTGTACTCACACAGTCTGCAGGCATTGGGATGTTGCAGCTTTAGGAGATCACTGCAGGAGCTGCAGCTGCATTGTCCTGCAGCCAGAGGCTTCCTGTGTCAAGGGCTGGGAGTGATTCTGCCCCAGTCACTTCTGAGCATCTTCCAGGCCCTGACTGACTGAAGCTCTCTGTGCCTCTGTGCTGTGCCCGGGGTGGCTGCAGGCAGTGCCCCATCCCTGCTGGGCTGGGAGACGAGCTGCTCTTCAGCAGAAATATCTTTTTGAAGCTCTTCTTGGTTGCCAGGAGCTGCCTCTGTGCCAGGAGCCCAGCCCAGCTCAGCAGCACAGACACAGCACAACGACTTTAATGACCTTCTCAGGGCTTTGTGCTTGTTTGCATCAGACTCAGTCCCTCAGAGAGTGTTCAAAAAACTTCTCAAGAACTCCAAGTTAGATTCAAACTCCAAAGTTTCTTGAAGTTTTAATGGGTCCCACTGAGGGACCCAACTGAGAAAGTGTCCCCAGGTTGCAGTCACAGCAGAACACTGGAGGCAGTGATGACAGAATGGGACAAACAAGGGAAAGGTGTCTCTGATGCTGAGCAAACCTGGATGTGTTTCAGGAATGCCAAGGGCCAAGGGCTGAGCCCCAGCCCCTGGTAAGGCACATCCTGTCCCTCCCTCATTGCTCAGGGCTCTTCCCGGCCCACTGGGCTCTGGCCATGTGCAATGCCAAGGGCAGCACCATGGGGCGGCCCCTGCCAGGCTGCTGAGCAGGGACAAGGAGGCAATGAGGCCCCAGCACAGCAAGGCTCACTTGTCCCCTGCTGGCCTCAGGCCCAGGGCCAGCCTGCATGGCCCAAGTGCTGCAGGAGTTGGCTGTGTCAGGGCCTTTCAGCTGCTGCCCATCCCTGTGCCCTCTGCAGCCCAGGCTGTCCTATGGTGTCCATGCCCTGCACAAAATTAGTGTTAAGGAGTCTTATTCTGATATTTTGGAGATTTGCTGACAGCAGGGCCTCACAGAACCAAAGTGTCAACTGTGACACTATGGAACCTCAAGGAACAAAGGGGCCTTTTGACACTGTGGGAGCTCATGGAACCTAAATCCATTTTGACCGAGTGGGGCCACATGGAACCTGTGGTCCCTTGTGACACTGCAGATCCAAGGAGACCATTGTGACACTAAAGATCTTCATGGAACCAAAAGTCCATTGTGAGAGAGAAAGGCCTCATGGAACCAATGGTCCGTTGTTATACTGCAGATCCAAGGAGGCCATGCTGACACTGTGGAACCTCCTGCAGTCATGCATGCATTGTGACACTGCAGAACCTCACAGAGCCAAGGTGACCATGTTATACTACAGAACCTCATGGAACAAAGTGTACATGGTGACATTGTGGAAATGTTTCTGAGAGCATGAAAGCTCGTGGAACCAGAATTCCATTGTGACCAAGGGGCCGTTCTGACACTGAGGAACCTCATGGAACCAAGGGTCCATTGTTACACTGTGGGGACTCACAAAACCAAAGGTCCATTGTGACCCTGCAGGGCCTCATGGAACAATGGAGACTATTGTGAAAGAGAATCACAGAATTAATGAGTTTGGAAAAGAGCTTTGAAACCATCAAATCCAACTTATGAACTAACATCACCTCAAAAAATTAACCATGGCTCTGAGTGCCACGCCAAGACTTTTTTTTGGCTGCTAGGGACCATGACTCCACCACTTCCCTGGGCAGAAGATTCCAGTGCCCAATCACTCTTTTACTGAAGAATTTTTTCCTGATGTCAAATCTATACTGGCTCATCTTCAGTCTGTGTCCTCTCGTTCTGTCAGGTGTTTCCTGGGAGAGAAGAGAGCAACCCCCACCTGACTACAGCCTCTGTTCAGGTGGTTGTAGAGAGTCTCCCTGGAGACCATTGTAGCCATTGGGGCCATTGTAGCACGGCAGGGTCTCATGGAATCAAGGGGACCACAGTGACAGTGTGGGGCTCCATGGGACAAAGGGATCATTCTGACACTGGAACCAAGGAGACCTTTGTGGCACTTTGGGGCTCCATGGAACCAAAGGTCCATTGTGACTCAGCAACATGGAGGACATTTTTACAATTTGAGGCTTTGTGAAACAACAGGACCATTGTGGCATTTTAGGGCCTTATAAAACTCCAGAAATCATAGTGATGCTGTGGAGCTCAATGCAACCAAGGGGTCATTGTGACACTGTGGGGTGTCGTGGAATCATGGAGACTATTGTGACACTTTATGGTCCCATGGAACCAAGGAGATCATTGTGGCACTTCAAGGCCTCATGGAAGCAAGGAACCATTGTGACACTATGGGTCTCATCACACCAAGGGCTGGGGTGCCAACTGTGCGGCACCATTGAACCGAGGAGTCCATTGTGATACTACAGGGCCTCATGGAACTGAGGATTCATGGAACAGTGCTGGACCCCATGGAACCAAAGGTCCATTGTGACACTGTGGGACCTCATGGAATCCTGGAGGCCATGATGACACTTTGAGGCTTGGTTGAATCAAGGGGCTCTGCAGGACCTTGTGGAACCAAGGAGACCCTTCTGCCATTGTGAGTCCCCATGGAACCACGGGTCCATTGGGATACTGCAGTGTGGGAAATGCAGGCAGGGAGAGCTCTCAGGGCCTTGTGCATACAGGCTCAGAGATTGAGATGGATACAGGGTTTGACCTAAGACCTTGGAGAAGACTTAGAGAATTAGAGCATTTAAGTGGAACAGACATGAACAAAGAATATGAGTTTGTATTTAAAGTAGAAATATGTTTTCAGCAAACAGAAATGAATATTATGTAAGCAAAGCAATACATTAAAATAGTAAAAGATTTTAAAGTTTAGCAATAGAACCTTTGTAAGGCTAGTTAGAAGTTTAAGATGTATCAGTGAATGTTTGTGAAGTGTTATATGATTGGCTGAAAAATTATTCATTGCAGCAAAGCCATGGGAAATAAAGCAATTAATGATTGCTGTAAAAATACACTAGGAAGCTTTGTAGAAGTATTTGGCTAAAACACTAACATAAGGCATTGTAACTGAGAATTAACGTCTCACCCTTCTATGAAACTGATGCCATAAGGCAACAAACCATCTTTTACAAAGTCTCTCAGTTGCTCCATCTCTAGTAATATTTATATTCCCATACTGTGGTACCAAGGAGATTCCTGTGACACTGCAAGGCCTCATGGAAGAAAGGGGGGCCCATTGTGACACAACAGGGACTTGTGCAGCCAAGGGGCCATTGTGACACTGCAGGACCTTATGGAATAATGGAGAGCATGGAAATTGTGACACCAATTGTGGCATTGTGTAGTCCCATGGAACCAAGGAAAGCATTCTGACACTGCAATGCCTGATGGGAGCAAGGGACCATTGTGACATTAAGGAGGCCCACGGAAACAAGAGGCCAGTGTGACACATCTGGGCCTCGTGGAACCAAGAATCCAATATGACACTACCATGGTGACACTGCAGGGCCCCATGGAATCATGGAGACCATTGTGACACTTTGGGGCCCATGGAACCAAAGGGCCATTGTGACCCTGCAGGGTCTCATGGAAAGATGGGGCCATTTTGACATTTCAGAAAAAAGAACATGGAAACACTACAGGGCCTCATAGAAAAAAGAGAATGTGGAACAGATCTGGTTGGCTTGTCATCTCAGAGGCTTCCTGACAGGTCTGGCTGACCTTGGAATGTCAAGGACCACTGGTCATCAGCCCCTGGAGCACTTGGGCTCTGTCCTTTTCTTCCTCTGGAAAAGAACCATCCTCCTCCTCCAAGTGTGTGGGGCCAATCCTCCTAAAAAATTCCCTATATGCAAGTGTTTCTCCCACACAAAAGCTGCCAGGACAGTCAGCTCTGGCCAGCCTTGGCCTCTGGTGGTCACCTCTCATTTGCCCCTGAAAAAGAGGAATCTGTGGTTTCCCTCCTATAGAAAGAACAATCCATCTCATCCAGGCGCCCATGGCCAAAATATGATTTTGTTCCAAAACTCCATAGAGCCAAGGATTGCTCCCAGTAGAAACCTCCAGGAGAGACAAATGTGACTGGTTTGGCATCACTGCCTCTCATCGACCACCAAAACACTGGGCTCTGTGCTTCCCTTCCAATGGAAAAGAAGCATCCTTCTTGTCCATGTGCCCATGGGCCAAAACTGAGATTCCACCTCACAAATTTTCTATATACAATGATTGCTTAGAGGGAAAAAGTAGCCAAGACAGACAGGTTTGGCTGGCTTAAGCCTCTGATGATTTTCTTAAGACTATGAGGGCAAAATATTCATTTGACAACACCTTGACAAGGTGGGGCTTTGGGGCAGCAAAGGACAATATAGGGACAAAGGAGCGCTGTGCTCAAAGGAGTGGAGACTGAGGACAGCAGAGGAGAGACATGGGAGGAATAGAAGGGTGATTTCAGAGCTGGTGAATCCTTTTGACATAGCAGATGACAGCTGGAGAAAAAAGAATTAATGCAAAGGGCACATGAAGAGGCCCAGATTGGACAAAAAGATAAAGCAATTCCTCTCTCAGGGCAGGGCTGGGTGCAGCACATCCCCCAGAAGGAGTCTGGAGCAGCCCAAGGCTCTGTGTGTCCAGGCAGAGGCAGGCAGGAGGCAGAGCTGTCAGCAAAGGAAGGGGCCAGCGAGGTGGGGCAGCCGGGGGATGACGACAGCCTGCAGGGACAGAGGCGCAGGGCATGGACACCGTAGGACAGCCTGGGCTGCAGAGGCCACAGGGATGGGCAGCAGCTGAAAGGCCCTGACACAGCCAACTCCTGCAGCACTTGGGCCATGCAGGCTGGCCCTGGGCCTGAGGCCAGCAGGGGACAAGTGAGCCTTGCTGTGCTGGGGCCTCATTGCCTCCTTGTCCCTGCCCAGCAGCCTGGCAGGGGCCGCCCCATGGTGCTGCCCTTGGCATTGCACATGCCCAGAGCCCAGTGGGCCGGGAAGAGCCCTGAGCAATGAGGGAGGGACAGGATCTGCCTTGCCAGGGGCTGGGGCTCAGCCCTTGGCCCTTTGCATTCCTGAAACACATCCAGGTTTGCTCAGCATCACAGACACCTTTCCCTTGTTTGTCCTTAACTGTCATCAGTGCCGCCAGTGTTCTGCTCTAACTGGAACCTGGGGACATTTTCATGTGAGTTGTGACCCTCAGTGGAGTCCATCAAAACTTGACGAAACTTTGGAATTTCAATTTAAGTTTTCAGAAGATTTCTGAAGACACTCTCAGGAAATGATTCTGATGTAAATAGCCCCAAAACCCAGAGAGGGTCATTAAAGTCCTTGTGCTGTGTCTGTGCTGCTGAGCTGGGCCAGGCTCCTGGCCCAGAGGGTGATTGTGGCAAGGAAGAAGAGTTTCAAAACATTTCTCTGGATGAGCAGCTCCTCTCCCAGCCCAGCAGGGCTGGAGCACTGCCTGCATGTTGGAATATCCCTGCTCTACAGAGATGGGGCAACTGAGTGGCTTCTTGTTTTTAAGATTTTCTTCCTTTATCAGTCTTGTTGAAGGGTGAAACATAAAACGTGCAAAATTCTATCAGAAGCCAAGTTATTTCCTGGTTACAATACCTTAGAAATGTTTTTCAGCCTATTAGCTTTTGCCAGACAATGGTGCTAATAATTGTAACACCAGTCACCTGTTATTGTATCCCACGTGGTCTTACCACAGTGCATCTTTCACAGTTTTAATTCTCCAAAATATCTGGTTTTTTGCAAGGCCATTGTTTGAACCTTGTTTCTAGTTCAATCTGTCTCTCAACAGTGTCTTCTCTATTTCCAGGGCCTTTCTAAGTCAGCACACCTTATCTCAGAGTTTGCATCCAGATGTACAAGACTGTGTGAGCTTTCAGTCAGGCTTTGAGAATCCTTCACAAATCCAATTCTCACAGAGCTGGGGTGAACATTGGTGACATCAACTACAATAACCAATAGAACTGAAGGAATTCACATGTGCCTACAAAGGCCTGTGGGAGGGAGGAACATCTCACCATGATCTAGAGGGGTGTTTGTCCTTGCCTGTTGTTGTCCCTCCAGGGCTGAAGTCACAAAACTGTCTGAGCCTCCACAGGAGGAGTATCAGTGCAAGATTTTACCTGATAAAGCACCAAATGATCCATAGACTATGGAATGGCTTTACAAGTGTGGGAAGGTTTTCAACTGCAGCTCCAACCTCATCACCCACCACTGCCTCTGCACTGGGGAAAGGCCCTATGAGGGTGGGGAATCTGGGAAGAGCTTTGGGTGGAGCAACAACGTGATCCAGTACCAGAGGACTCACACCAGGGGGAGGCCCTCTGAGTGTCCTGGGTATTTGAAGAGGTTTCAGAACAGGTCTGCTGTCCTCTGCTGTAAGAGAGGAGAGGCCCTTCTGCTTCCCTGTCTGCAGGAAGGGCTGCAGCTGCAACTCCACCCTCATCAGGCACCGGAGCATCCACACTGGGGAGAGGCCATAGGAGTGTCCCCAGTGTGGGAAGAGCTTCACCCAGAGCTCTCTCTTGGCCAAACACCAACGCAGGCACCAGTAAGGGAAGCCCTGTGAGTGCCCCAACTGTGGGAAGAGCTTCGTGTGCATCTCCAACCTCATCCCCCATCACAGGAGCCATGCTGGTTGGGCAGAGCCCTGGTGGCCCACATCCCTGGTGATCCAGGTTGGGATGACACCTGGCTGGTGCTCTTCAAGTCCTCCTGGATCCCCATGGGCACCTGGATGAACCCTGGGGCAGGAACATCCATGGGGACTCAGATCAACATTGGAAATTAATTGAGGAGATGATTTTTTTACTTTACAGCCCAAAAAATCTCATCTGCTCTGTCCAGTTGTTTCTTCTGGTGGCATCAAGCAATGCTGGATGATCTTGGAGATCTTTTCCTACCTGAATAATTTCCATGTCGATCCCATCAAAACACCCAGAATTGGGGTTCAAATAAAGAGATCAAGCAAAGAGATCTCAAGCTGAATCATTTTACTGGCATTTGAGCATGAATTTGGGGTTCAGGGCAATATTCAGGAGGATTTGGTAATCTGAGACTGCCTGAGCCAAGGACGATGGTGTCACAATCCGCTATTAATACAGAGCGGGGGTCGTGATGGTTCTTTTGATCTTAAAGGTGCAAAGAGCCAAAGTGCAGGGGACAAAATCAGTTTATTCAACAGCAGAAAATCAGCTTATTCAACAACAGCAATGTATTTCATCAAATGCCAACAACTCAGTTACGGTAAAGGGGAGAGGTATAGGAAACAAAGTATAGGGAGAGGGGAAGGAAAGAAAAGGGATGGGAAAATAGCTACCAACAGACGAGACGGGCGTCCTCACGGGTCATCCCATAGACGAGTCTTTATCCATGAGGAGATCTCAGGGGTCTTCTCCAGGGGGTAGACGGGTCTTCATCAGTGGAGAGATCTCAAAGGGTCTTTCCTGAGGGTCGCTCTTTTATAGCCCTTCTCCAAAGCGAGTGGCCTCTGGCCAAGAGGTGGGAAGATTTATGGGCCATTGTGTGGTGCTGCAGGAGACAGGTACGGTCAAGCAGTCCTCAGTTGGTACAACACAACCTCTGGTTGGTGCCACAACAGCACAGTCCAGTGAACACAATACACCAGCACACAGTCACGAGCATCCACCTTGGCCAGGCCAGGAAACCATTGTTGGGAGTCAGCCTGGGTGGGGGTCCTCGAGGTCTCTTTGCGACGGTCGGGAGGCAAAATCGAGGGAAACATCAGACCTACCCTTACAGATAGAGACACTTCAAGAAAGAAATAATGAATGAGGAGAAGGAGCCTGTCCCAGTGTGCCAGAAGTGAGCTAGTGAGGAAAATGACTGGCCTGGCTGGGTATGGAGATTTTTCTAGGCACTCAGGGAAAAAAGAGGGTGCATCATATTTGGAAAGAGGTGCAGGCAACTCAGGAAGTGTTTAAGGATGTTATTAAGTCATGCAGAAAGAAAATGTGAGAAGTGAAAACTCAATTAGGACTTAACCTGGCAACTTCTGTGAAAAATAATAGAAAATATTTCTATAAATAAGTTATTAGTAAACCGGCAGACAAGGAGAATCTCAGCTCTTTATTGGATGCAGTGGGGAATAGAGAAACTGAAGACAAGAAAAAGGCTGAGCTACTTAACCCATTCATAGCCACAGTTTCAAACAATTAGACAGGATGTCCTCAGGACAAGTGTTCTCCTGAGCTGGTAGATGGGGACAGGGGGAAGAACAGACCTCTGTAATCCAGGAGGAAGCAGCTGGGGACCTGCTGAGCCACTCAGATGCTCACTGGTGTCTCTGGGAACAGATGGGATCCATCCTAGGGGGATGAGGGAGCTGCTGGATGAGCTTCCCAAGCTGCTCTCCATCATTTCTCATCAGTGCTGGCTCAGCAGGGAGGTGCCAGAGGACTGGAGGTGCCAATGTGAGCCCATGCCCAAGAAGGGCTGGAAGGAGGATGTGGGGAACTGCAGGCCTGTCAGCCTGACCTGGGTGCCTGGTGAGGTGATGGAACAGATCACCTTGAGTGCCATCACAGGGCACCCACAGGATGGCTGAGGGATCAGAGCCAGCCAGCATGGATTTCAATATCTGCATTGATGAGCTAGATGAGGGGATTTAGTGCACCATCAGCAAATGTGCAGATAGCACCAAGCTGGGTGTGAGTGTGGATGTGCTGGAGGGCAGGAGGGCTCTGCAGAGGGACTCAGACACCACTGTGACACTGACACTGCAGGGTGTCATGGCACCAAGAATCCATTGTGACACTGCAGGATCTTGTGTCAGCAGGGGTCCATTGTGGCACCGTGCGAACAAGGAGTCCAGTGTGGCACTGTGGAGCCTTATGGAATTCGGGGATCCATGTGACTCCATGAGACCTCATGTAATCAAGAAGACAGTTGTGCCACTTTCTGTCCTTGTGGAAACAAGGAGACCACTGTGATACTGCTGGACCTTGTATAATCAAGAGGCCATTGTGACACTGTGGAACCAAGGAGAGCATTGCTGCACTGTGAGACCTCATGGAACCAAGGATCCATTGTGACACTGCAGGGTACAAGGATCCAAGGGATTTTGTGACACCCTGGGGCTCCATGGAACCAAAGGGACATTGTGACACTGGGAGGCCTCATGAAATTGTGAGACTCTAGGACCGTATGGAATCATGCTGACATTAAGCTGGGTGTGAGTGTGGATCTTCTGGAAGGCAGGAGGGCTCTATACACGGGCCTGGACAGGTTGGATCCAGGGCTCAAATCCAATCAGAGGTTTAACAAGATCAAATCCAGGCTCCTGCACTTGGGCAACAACAAACCCTGCAGTGCTCCAGGCTGGGGACAGAGTGGCTGGACAGCAGCCAGGCAGAAAGGGACCTGGGGGCACTGATGGACAGCAGGCTGGACATGAGCCAGCAGTGTGCCCAGGTGGCCAAGAATTTCCATGGCACCTGGCCAGGATCAGGAATGGTGCGGCCGGCAGGAGCAGGGCAGTGAATCTTCTCTGTACACGGCACTGGTTGGGCAGCACCTCGAGTGCTGTGTCCAGTTTTGGGTCCCCAATTTAGGAAGGACATGGAGGGGCTGGATTGTATCCACAGAAGGGCAACAAGGCTGGTGACGGGTCTGGAACACAAGTCATGTGAGGAGTGACTGAGGGAGCTGCAATTGTTTAGCCTGGAGAAGAGGAGGCTCAGGGAGACAAGGTGGTGTCAGGGCACAGGTTGGACTTAATGATCTCCAAGGTCTTTACCAGCCTGGCTGATTCTGTGATTCTCTGAAACCAGCCCTGGAGCAGTTGCAGGATGAGCCCTGGGCCTCCTCTTCACAAGGTCCAGCAGCCCAGGTCCCTCAGCTTCTCCACACAGCCTCAAAGCCCATCCTGTCAGTCCTGCAGAGCCTCTCCAGCCCCTCCTCATTGCCCACAACAGGGAGCCCCACATCCAGACACAGCAGCACAGATGTGCCCCCCTGGCCTGTGGTGCCTCTGGCAAGGGAGCAGCACGAGGCAATGCAGGACCCTGCAGAAAATTCCTGAAGCACTTGGAGGATGATCCTGCTCCCCAAGGGACATTCCCGTGGTGCCGACTCAGGAACTGAAATGAGGAGTGAGGCCAGAGAGGAAAGAGCAGAGATGGGTTGTTTGCAGAGGAGGGTAAAGGGATGGGCAAGAGGAAGAAATCTAGAAATATTTCTAGCAAGAGTAAAGATAGGAAAGCTGAAGACAAGGAAATGCTCAGGACAGTTTGGGAGTGGCTGCCAGGCAGCCCTGGATCTGGGCAACAACATCTGCAGTGCGACAGGAAACTCACAGGTGATGGGAACAAACTTTCTGGCTGAATTCAGAGGCCACGACAAAGCTGAGTGGTTTCCCTGCCGTCCCCCAGCCCTTGCTGGCCCCAGGGGCTGATGGCATTTGTGCTCACTCAGCTCCACGTCCCCACAGCAGCACCATGGGGGTGCTGAGCCTGCTGTGTGCAATGCAAACAGGGGCTCCTGAGCCAGTGCTGCCGTGTGTGTGCCTGCAAGGATGCGGCTCCTGTGTGAGCTGGGGGAGAGGCCAGGGCTGCAGAGGGGGGATGTTGTTGGCAGGTGCATGAGGACGCTCTGGGACGCTGCCCTGGGGTGTCCAGCGCAGTGGGGATGGATCAGCCCCTGCTCTGCTGCTCCTTGCCAGGGTGTCCCCCTTGCAGGGAGCTTGCAGAGCACCAGCCATGCTGTTTGCCCCCAGCCTGCCCACGGCCAGCCTGGGGCTGCTCCCGGGGCTTTTCTGTGCTCAGCATTGGGCTGGCCAAGTGTTGTGGAGAGAGCCTGGCCAAGGAGCCTGGAGCCCCCAGGCCCTGGCCTGAGGCGTCAGCGCTGCCCCAGCAGTGCCCATGGCCTGTCCCTGCTGCAGCCCCGGCACTGCCACCCCCAGGGCTGTGCCCGGCCCCGAGAGCACTCAGGCCCTGCAGCAACACGAGGGCCAGGAGGGCAGCGGGGCAGTGGCACAGGAGCAGCATTGGCAACACCAAGTGCTGCTGCTGCTGCTGGGCACAGCTGCTGTGCCAGCACTGATCTGCCCCCAGCTCTGCACACAGACATTGCTGCTGCAGCTCCAGAGACAGGAACAAAAGGGGCCTTTCCTAAACACATGAACACACGCTCAGGGCAGATTTCTGAATTCCTCCTCTGTACCTTGTCCTCACTTCCACCTCCTGGTCGTTGTGCTGTGGCTCATGCCTGTCATTTGTCCCTGGGGCAGCACAGCCCCCTGGCCAGCACAGGCCCCACATCCCCTCATCAGACACAGCACAGCACAGGGAGTGTTTTGGGTGGGCAAATGTTCCCCACCAGAGTGTCCACTCCACACCTCAGTGTCCAGTCCCAGCAGCCACATCCCGTGCCAGGGTTCACAGAGAGCCCTGCTCTGGGCTCTGCCAAGGGCTGGGTGAGGAGGGAGCCTGGGCAGGGCTGATGCTGCCCCTAGAGCAGTGCTGAAATCGGCAGGAGGAAGTAGATAAGCACAGAACAAACAGACCAAGAAAGTGGGGTGAGAGCCCACGTCTGGAAATGACTGATGGAAGAGGCTGGAGAGATGCTCAAAGCCCTGGGGCACCTTCTCACACTGGCCATGCCACCAAGGCCACAGACCAAGCTCCTCAGTGCTGCACCTGCCTGTCTGAGATCCCTGCCAGGGCACTGGCACAGCAGCACACACCTGCTGGAACGTGTCCTGGCCCTGCAGAGTCACACAGCTCAGCTGACAGCAGTGGGTTTTATCTCCTGGGATCTCGCCTTGATTCCATGGGGCTTCAGAGTTTCACAATGTTCTCCTTGTTTCTGCAGTGTCACAGTGGCTCCTTGCTGCCATGAGGCCCTGCAGGGTCACAATGGCCCTTTGGTTCCCCACAGTGTCACAATGATTCCATGGGGCCTTGCAATGCAACAATGGCCTCTTGGTTCCACAAAGCCCTGCTGCTTCACACCGGCCCCTTGGCACCATGCAGCCCAGCAGTGCCACAGTGATGTCCTTGGTTCCCTGGGGTCCCCACAGTGTCACAATGGCTCCTGGGATCTGTGGTGCCCTGCAGTGTCACAGTGGTCTCCATGGTTCCACAAAACCCCACAGTGTCACCATGGTCTCCAGAGGAAGGAAACCACAGAGCCCCAGTGTTTCAGGGGCTGATGGACTGTAGTCACCAGAGGCCAAAGCCAGATAGACCTGTCTGTCCTGCCAGGTTTGTTTGAGAGGAAACTTTGGATATTCAAAATTTTGAATGTTTAATCCCAATTTCAGCCCTTCCAGCCTGGAGGAGAAGGCCAGTTCTTTTTCATAGTTAGGAAAGCACGCATTCCCAGTGTTTGGAAGGCAGGTGAGAGCCAGCCCTCAGGAGGCCAAGGTCAGCCAGACCTGTCTCTAATGTCAGCTTTTGTGTAGGAACAATCTTTGGATCTAGGGCTTTTGGAGGTGAAATCCTGTTTTTGGCCATGGGTGCCAGGAGAAAAGGATGGCTCTTTTCCACAGGAAGGAAAGCACAGAGCCCAGTGCTTGAAGGCAGGTGAGAGCTGGCCCTTGGGAACAGAAGGTCAGCCAGGCTTGTTGGTAATGGCAGCTTTTGTCTGGGAGAAATCCCTGGATATTGGGAATTTTGTAGGCAGAATCCTGTTTTGGCCATGGATGCCTGGATGAGAAGGACACTTATTTTCCATTTGAAGGAAAGCCTAGAGCCCCAGTATTTCAGGGGCACAGGAGAAGAGAATTTCAACATGCCAAAGGCAGTTGGACCATCAGGCCAAGCCAACATGTAGGAGTGTGTGCTGGGCTTTGCACCTCTGATTAGTGGTTTGTCATCAGTCTTGTCTGTTTCTGTTCAGAGTCAAAATTATTAGAAAGGCAATTGAGATGGTTCCTTGTGTTCGGACTTGGATGTTTATTATATCTTATCAGAGAATTACAGAAAGCACCTCTAGCTCCTTGCTAGAAGTAGGAAAAATGGCTCTCTGCTGAGCCTGTTTCAAGGCCTTTTAAAGTTAAACAAACCAATACAAGTTTAACACCTATATTATTTATACTTTTGACCCAATAATAGATTCCCATGACCCTTAGAGTGATTTTTGACTGACTAATCCAAAGATTACTACCTAAGTTCCATGAAGAAGAAGGAAGAAGAAGAAAATGAACAAGAGAAAGACACCACCCAAAATTCTCCATCTTGTCCCATAACTACCACTGTACTATAAAAACCTCAAATTTAAAACCCATCAGCCAGTGAAAATACACACATCTAATCCACTTATACATTTATGATTTCTAACTCATTATTTATATTTACAAGTCTTCTCCAAGGTTTCAGGTCCAATGCAGTGTTTTTCAGGGTGTCTGTGCCTGGAAGCACAGAAAGCTCAAAAACTCCAGATTTCTGGGATCCAACACCAACAGACCTGTTACCTGTTCCCTTGAATCCATGGGGCCCTGCAGTGTCACAATGGTTCTGTTATATTGGATCCTTGGTTCCATGAGGCCCAGCTGTGTCACACTGACCTCTTGTTTCCATGGGGTTCCACAGTGTCACAATGGTCCCTTGTTTCCATGAGCCCTTGCAGGGTCACAGGGGTCTCCTTGGTGCCACAGTATCCCAATGGACCCTTGGTTCCCTGGGGACTCACAATGGAAGAAGGGTCTCCTTGGTTCCATGAGGTCCTGCAGAGCCCCTTGATTCAACAAGGCCTCAAAGTGTCACCATGGCCTCCAGGATTCCATGAGGCCCCACAGTGTCACAATGGACTCCTTGGTTCAATGGTGCCACACAGTGACACAATCACCCCTTGGCCTGATGAGACCCACAGTGCCAAAATGGTTCCATGGGGCCCTGTAGTGTCACAATGGCCCCCTGGTTCAATGTAGCCTTTAGTGTCACAATGGTCTCCATCATTCCATAAGGCATTGCAGTGTCACAATGGACCTTTGGTTCCATGATACCCCATAGTGTCACAATGGTATTCTTGGTTCCACAATGTCATCCCTTCATCCCATGGAGACCCACACTGTTCACTGTAGTGCCCTTGATTCCATGAGGCCCTGCCATGCTGTAATGGCCCCTTGGTTCCAGTGGTTCCCACAGTGTTAGAAGGGTCTCTTCTGTTCCATGACGCACCACAATGTCACTGTGGTCCCCTTGGTTCTATGCAGCCCCACAGTGTCACCATGGACCCTTAGTTCCATGAGATTCCATAATATAACACGGTCACCTTGGTTCCGTGAGGTTCTGCAGTGTCACAATGGGCCCATGGCTCCATGAGGCCAGGCTGTGTCAGAATGACCCCTTGGTTCCCAAAGCTTTCTTAGTTTCACAATGGTCTCCTTGGATCTGCAGTGTCACAATGGCCCCTTTGTTCCATCCGTTTGCACAGTGTCGCACCAGACTCCTTGGTTCAGTTAGGCCCTGCCATGACTTAATCTACAGAATATCAGAATAAGACTCCTGAACAGTAATTTGCTATTTAAGAGAGCATCATTTTTTCAGCCCTGAGGTCTAGTGAAGGATAACTCCTAATCATACATGGGCATGTAATTCCACCAGTGTGTTGCTTATGAACAGTCAATAAATGTGTACTACAATTTACCCATTTCCATAAAACCCACCCCACGTTCCCAGGTTCAGTCATTGTTTTCTCTGTCACTGCAATTTTGAGCCAGATTTCTTCTCTTCCAGCAATCCTTACTGGCAAAGCAGCACCTGCAAGGCTACTTTTTGTGCTAAAAGTTCACCAGCACAGTAAAAATTGAATTAAACCTATAGATGTCAAGGCCAAGGCTTTGTGTGTGCAGGCAGAGGCAGGCAGGAGGCAGAGCTGTCAGCAAAGGAAGGGGCCAGCGAGGTGGGGCAGCCGGGGGATGACGACAGCCTGCAGGGACAGAGGCGCAGGGCATGGACACCGTAGGACAGCCTGGGCTGCAGAGGGCACAGGGATGGGCAGCAGCTGAAAGGCCCTGACACAGCCAACTCCTGCAGCACTTGGGCCATGCAGGCTGGCCCTGGGCCTGAGGCCAGCAGGGGACAAGTGAGCCTTGCTGTGCTGGGGCCTCATTGCCTCCTTGTCCCTGCTCAGCAGCCTGGCAGGGGCCACCCCATGGTGCTGCCCTTGGCATTGCACATGGCCAGAGCCCAGTGGCCCAGGAAGAGCCGTGAGCAATGAGGGAGGGACAGGATGTGCCTTGCCAGGGGCTGGGGCTCAGCCCTTGGCCCTTGGCATTCCTGAAACACATCCAGGTTTGCTCAGCATCACAGACACCTTTCCCTTGTTTGTCCCCACCTGTCATCAGTGCCTCCAGTGTTCTGTCTAACTGGAACCTGTGTGTTGGAATTCAAAATGCAAAGAATTCTCAGAACATTGAGACTGTGAGCCAAAGATTAGAATTAAACGTAGTTAAATAGAGATAGGTTCAACTTTATATATTAAGATATAGAAAAGGTAAAGTTAGTTACAAAGGTAACAAGAAGTTTTAGAGTGTAGCAATATAAGTTTGTGTCATGATATAATTGGTTGAGAAAGTTCACACTGTAGTATGAGTCAATAAGAAGAAACATCTTACTATTGAATTAGAAACAAAAATAACACTGTTGACAGCGTTTTATAGGTTAATAAATCCTTAAAAGACCTTGTAACCATAAGTCTTTTGACTTCTAAGCCATGCTGTGAACATCTGTAGGACAAATTTACCCTTTCTGCCTGTATAGAAAAAAAATAAACTACCATTTCTAAAGCAGTTCAGAAGTCCTGTCTATCTGCTTCATTCAGAAAAATATAAAAGTCTTCTAAAAAAAAAAGTAGCATAAAAACAATAAGCCTACACTTTAAAGATAGAATAAATATAAACACACATGTTAAAAATATAATGTATAAAAAATAAATCCGCACCTGGAGACAGCTTCTCAGGAATGTCCCTCACTGGGATCCATTAGAACTTCATCAAACTTTGGACTTTGGACTGACTTTGAATTCTTCAGATATTTCTTTTCCTTATTTACCCTATTTTTTTCTGACACAATTGTCATCAATTTTCTGGTCTAATACAACCCTTGGGAAATCTTCTCCTTCATGTTTATCAATGAGACTCACTAAAAGTAGCAGAAACTTTGGAGTTTGAATCTGACTTTGAATTCTTGAGAGGTTTCTTCAACTCCCTCTCAGGGACTGATGTTCAGGGACTCAGCCCCAACCCCGAGAGGGTCATTAAAGTCCTTGTGCTGTGTCTGGGCCGGGCTCCTGGCAAAGGCAGCACTGCAGAGAGAGCCAATATTTCCAAAATAATATTTGGAGCTCCTTGGCATCACCAAATGCACACAGGGGCTTATTGGGATCAAGGAAGTCCTGACAAACCATGGCTCTGACTTGATTTCCCTCTGGTCTGGTGCAGTTCATCATGATGATTTTGAAATCCAGTTATGGAGAAATACTTCAAAGATCTTCTAAGAAATGCTCATT
Organism: Sturnus vulgaris; assembly: GCF_052056855.1. NCBI lineage: Eukaryota > Metazoa > Chordata > Aves > Passeriformes > Sturnidae > Sturnus > Sturnus vulgaris. Next base: position 1,931,510 of record NW_028276756.1, on the reverse strand, counting down.
CCTGTTTTAAAGGGTGTACTTTATCACTGTTCTCTTTAGAGCAGAGGTGATTGCAGCAATCTGTGATTGAAATTGATGCAGGGTCTCTCCTCAGGAGGTCTGGCCTGCTCACAGAAGCTGTGCCTTGAGGTCTGACCCAGTGTGGACAACCTTGCTCCACATTGCCCAACCCCATCCTGTCTGTCCTCACTCACCTGGGACCTGCTTTGCTTGGAGAATTGACTGCACTCAGGCAAACAGTGGTTTTCCTTGTGTTTTTGGAAGCAATCTAAAACTCCTAAGTTTCCTCACTGAAAACTGACACACTCCTCAGGTGTGTGCCAAGCCCAATGTGCCATGAAGCAGGTTCCCCTTTCCCCAGCTCAGAACCCTGCAAGGAAGGTTTGAAGCCTTTGGTCTCCTTGGTTCCACAGGGCCCTGCTGGGTCACCATGCACTCTTGGTTCCATGAGGTTCTGTTCTGTCACAATGGAGATTTGGGTCCATGGGGCCCCACGGTGTCACAATGCTCTTTCTGGTTCCATGAGGCCTTGCTGTATCACAATGGACTTTTGTTTTGTTGAGGTTCCATACTCTCAGCAATGGTCTCTGTAGTTCCAGAGTGTCACAATGGACTCTTGGTCCCATGTGGCCCCACAGTGTCACCGTGGTCTCCTTGGCCATGCAGTGTCACAATGGCTCACAGGTTCCATGAGGCCCCACAATGTCACAGTGGCCCCTTGGTGCCATGAGTTTCCCCAGTGTCACAATGGTTCCTTGGCTCCACGTGGCCCAGGTGTCTCACAATGGACTCTTGGTTCCGTGGGGCCCCGCAGTGTCACAGGGGTTTCCTTGGTTCTGTAGAGTCACACTGGACACTGCAGCGCCCCCTGCTGGCCGGGAGGACCTGGCACTGTGTGAGCACCTCCTGGTGGATGACCCCTGCAACTGTGAATGGCTTGTACTGGTTTGTACTGGTTTGTGCTGGGATGGGGTTCAGGAAGTGCTGGGACGGGGCTGAGGTCATTGGGTTGTACTGGGTTATACTGAGAGAGGGTGTGTGAGGGTCTGGGTAGACCTAGCACTGTGTGTACTGGTTGTACTGATTTATACTGGTTTATACTGGGATTGGCTGCTGGGGGGCTACTGATTTGTACTGGGTTATTCTGGGATGTGGTACAAAGGGTGACTGGTTTATGCTGGGTTATACTTGGTTATACTGTGTCATACTGGGTTACACTGGTTTATATTGGATGGGGTGCTGGGGGTCACTGCGTTATACTGGGTTATACTGGTTTATATTGGGATGTGGTCCTGGGGGTGACTGGATTGTAGAGATTTATACTGGGTTATAGAGGGATATTCTGGATTTTACTGTACTAAACTGCAGTGTCCTGGGTTATACTGGGAGGGAGCTTGGGGATGCTTGGCACTCCACTGGGAGCAACTTCTGGGGATGCTGGCCTTACTGGTTTATACTGGGATGGGGTTTGAGACCTACTGGGAGTGACTTGAGTTTGGTCTGAGTTTACTGGTTTATACTGGTGCCTTCCCAGTATAAATCTGGGAGCTCCAGGACCATACGAGGAACCCCTAGACTACACTGGGACTGGGTTTGGGTGCATGAGGCCTTACTGGTTTATACTGGGATCTGCTGCCATGAGCCTCAGGAGCTCAGGAGTGGCTCCAAGTGCTTACTGATTTATACTGGTGCCTTCCCAGTTCACACCTGGGAACACTGGTAGGCACTTGCAGCCAGGCAGGACCTCAAAGCTGAGCTGGCCTTCACCAGGGCCTTGCTGAGCCACAACTTCTCCAACTTCTCAGCCTGGCAACACTGCCTGGGGCTGCTGATGCCCACCAGGAACTACGGCAAGGGCACTGCCCCCTGGAAGGCTGAAGGAAGGTGAGGGATTCCTCAAAAAATCTCCCACAATTTTACGAGATCCCCAAAATTGTCCAGCTTCGTCCTCACCTAAAGTGGGAGCTGGTGGGTTCTGTTGGGTTGAATGGGTAGACCTGGTGTTCCTGAAACTCCATTGACTTCATTGGGTAGACCTGAACTCCTGGATACCTGGGTGTCCCCACTGAGATATTGGGGTTTCCCCTGCTGCCACCCTGAGATTTTGGGGTGCCTCCTTTGCCCACCCCAGAGCTGGAGCTGCTGCAGAATAACATCATTATTAACCCCATGGACCGAAACACCTGGCTGTACCTGCACTGCATCCTCTCCTGAGGTAACTCAGGGTTCCCTCTCACCCCTGATGTCCTCACCTGGCGTTTTGGGGTACCCCTGAATGTGGGGGTGCACCCTGATAGCCCCGCAGCTGCCAAGGGTCATCTGTGTCCATGTTGACTGGGAGGACGGTGGCCATGATCTTCTCCATAATCTGTCAGGGTGAGTCAGGGCACTTGGGTGCCTCAAAAATAGCTGGGATATCCCCAAAATTTCTCTGGGTACACCTGGATACTGCCCAAAATCACCTGGATCCCTCCCAGCAATCACCTGAGTACACCTGGGTATCCCCAGAAATCACCTGGATACCCCACACAATCACCTGGATACACCTGGTTACCCTTTGGACACCTGGATCACCCAAAACTTATGGGGCCCCCCAGAACTGGCATCCTTAAATCCTCAATGCTCTGACTGGCTAGACCTGGTGGCCTTAAATCCCTATTGACTTTAAAGGATAGACTTGGTGTCTGTAAATTCCTATTGAGTTCAATGAGGTAGACCTGGTGTCGTGTTTATCCCCATTTATCTTTAGTAATTACCTCCAGTGGTCCCAGTTATACCCCAGGACTCCCAATAACACCAGTGCCCCCCCCCTTAGGCGTTCCCAGTGCTCCCAGTTTAACCAGTAACTCTTCCCAATCAAGTCCTCTTAATGGCTACACCTGGTCTTCCTAAATCCGTATTTACTTCAGTGGGTAGACCTGATGTCCCAAAATTTTTAATGCTAAAAATCCCAATTTTGCCCTTGAACTTCCCAGGTTTGGGGCTGAAAATTGAGAATTTTGGGCTTACCTGGAGGCACAGATCCAGCATGGACAGCAGGTGAGGGACCAGGGATTTGGGATTGGCCTCCAGGAATTCATCCAGCACATCCAGAGCATCGGCACTACTATCCTGGAGTGGACATTCCCAGACTTCAGCCCAAGATTTCCCCCAAATTGACCCAAATTTCCCCATTTTAGAACCAAATTACACCAAAATCCCATTGACTTCAATGGATAAACCAGGTGTCCCTAAATCCCTATTGACTTTATTGGGATACACCTGGTGTCCATAAACGCCTATTGATTTCATTAGTCATGTCTGATGTCAAAAATTGTGCATTGGGAGACTGATATTACAAGAGATGGGGCAACTGAGAGACGTTGTCAAAGATGGTTTATGGCCTCATGGTGTCAGTCTCATAGAAGGGTGAGACATTAAAGCTGTTACATCCAACACCATAAAATCAGAAGCTGCCTGATTCTTAGCTACAATGCCTTATGTTAGATTTTGAGCCAATCAAATACTTCTGTGAAGTTTGCCAGCATCCTTTTACATCAATCATTAATTGCTTTGCTTCTCATGGCTTTGCCGCAATGCATCATTTTTCAACCAATCCTATAACACTTCACAATCCTACACTGATAAACCTTAAACTTCTAACTAACTTTATAACAAGTTCTATTGCTAAGTTTTACAATCTTTTACTATCTTACTTAACATACTGCTTTCCTTACATAATGCATATTTCTGTTTGCTTAAAACATAGTTCTACTTAAACTAAAAACTTATATTTTTTATATATATTTTACTTTTCATGCTCTGATTGTCCAAGATTTCGCCAAGGTCTTAGGTCAAACCTTGGATCCATCTCAATCTCTGAGCCTGTATGCACAAGGCCCTGAGAGCTCTCCATGCCTGCATTTCCCACACCACCTGTCATCTCTGCCTCCAATTTCCTGCTCTCACTGGAACCTGGGGACACTTTCTCAGTCGTGGCCCTCAGTGGGACACATGAATGGTATCAGACACTTCGGAGTTTGATTCTGACCAAATTCTTCAGAGGTTTCCTAGAAAACAACGTTTCTGCCTTGATTTCCCTCTGGTCTAGTACACTTCATTTGCAAGTTTTTCAACTCCAGTTATGGAGAAATAAGAAAAAGACCTTCTTAGAAATATCCATTCCTATTTTCAGGGGTGTATTTTATTAATGTTGTCTTTAGAGCAGAGGTGATTGCAGCATTCTGTGATTGATATTTGTGAGAAATGGATTTGTAAAGGATTCTCAAAGCCTGACTGAAAGCTCACACAGTCTTGTACATGTGCATGCAAACTCTGAGATAAGGTGTGCTGACTCAGAATGGCCCTGGAATAGAGAAGACATTGTTGAGAGAGAGACTGAACTAGAATCAAGTTTCAAACAATGGCCTTGCAAAAAGACCAGATATTTTGGAGAATTAGAACTGTGAAAGATGCATTTTGGCAAGACTAAGGGGAGTAAAATTGTGGAGTAAAATACTAGGTGATTAGTGTTAGAATTATTAGCACCATTGTGTAGCAAAAGCTAATAGGCTGAAAAACATTTATAAAATATTGTAACCAGGAAACAAGTTGGCTTTGGATAGAATGGCATTGAGATTTACATCTCTTATGTTTCACCTTTCAAGGAATCTGATAATGGAATAAAATCTTTTTAAAACCCTTGTCAGTTTCCCCATCTCTGTAGAGCTGGGATTTTCCAGCAGTGCTGAGTCCCTGGAAATCAGTCCCTGAGAGGGAGCTGAAGGAAAACTTCTCAAGAACTCAATGACATACTCAAACTCCACAGTTTCTTGAAATTTTAATGGGTCCCACAGAGGGATATGACTCAGAAAATGCTTCCAAGTTCCAGTTAAAGCAGAACACTGTTGGCAGTGATGATAGAGGGGACAAACAAGGGAAAGGTGTCTCTGATGCTGAGCAAACCTGGATGTGTTTCAGGAATGCAAAGGGCCAAGGGCTGAGCCCCAGCCCCTGGCAAGGCACATCCTGTCCCTCCCTCATTGCTCAGGGCTCTTCCCGGCCCACTGGGCTCTGGCCATGTGCAATGCCAAGGGCAGCACCATGGGGCGGCCCCTGCCAGGCTGCTGAGCAGGGACAAGGAGGCAATGAGGCCCCAGCACAGCAAGGCTCACTTGTCCCCTGCTGGCCTCAGGCCCAGGGCCAGCCTGCATGGCCCAAGTGCTGCAGGAGTTGGCTGTGTCAGGGCCTTTCAGCTGCTGCCCATCCCTGTGCCCTCTGCAGCCCAGGCTGTCCTACGGTGTCCATGCCCTGCGCCTCTGTCCCTGCAGGCTGTCGTCATCCCCCGGCTGCCCCACCTCGCTGGCCCCTTCCTTTGCTGACAGCTCTGCCTCCTGCCTGCCTCTGCCTCCTGCCTGCCTCTGCCTCCTGCCTGCCTCTGCCTGGACACCCAAAGCCTTGGGCTGCTCCAGACTCCTTCTGGGGGATGTGTTGCACCCCAGCCCCGCCCTGGGAGAGAAATTCCTTTCTCCTTGTGTCCAATCTGGGCTCTCCTCTGCTGTCCTCAGTCTCCACCCCACTCAGCACAGAGCTCCTTTATGTAGTGGTCATGTTCTTGCAGCCTCCAAACCCCACCTTGGGAGATATCTGGACCCTCTCCCAGGTGTGGGCAAATTAAAACATTCTTCTCATAATCTAAGAAAATCATCAGAGGACAAGGCAGCCAGACTTTTCTGTCCTGGATACTTTTGCCTGGGCGCAATCCTTGGATCGATGGAATTTTAGATATTAAATCCCAGTTTTGGCTGTTGACATTTAGTGAGAAGGGCAGTTCTTTTCCACTGTAATGAAAGTACAGAGCCCCAGTGTTTGGTGGTAGATGAGAGACAGCCCTCAGGAGTCCAAGGCCAGCCAGTGCTGTCTATCCTGGCAGTTTTTGTCTGGGAGAACCCTTGTATATAGGGAACTTTTTAGGGGGAGTACCAATTTCAGTCTTGGGCACCTGGAAAGAGGGATGGTTCTTTTCCATGGGAAGGAAAGCACAGAGTCCCAGTTCTCTGGGGACTGATGAGCAGCAGCCCTCAACATGCCAGGAACAGCCAGACCTGAGAGGTGGCCCCCAGAAGGCCAAGCCAGCCAGATCTGTTCCTTGTCCCCTTGGTTCCATGGGACCTTGTAATCTCACAATGTTCTCCTTGCTTCTGCAGTGTCACAATGTGGCCCTGCAGGGTCACAATGGCCCTTTGGTTCCAAGGGGCCACACAGTGTCACAATGGTCTCCATGATTCCATGGGGCTTTGCAATGCCACAATGATCTCCATGGATCCACGGTGCCCTCCAGGGTCACAATGGCCCTTGGGCTGCACCAGGCCCCATAGTGTCACAATGGTCTCCATAGGAAGAAAACAACCGAGCCCCAGTGCTGCAGGGGCAGATGTGGGGCACTCACCAGAGGCCAAGGACAGACTGACTTGATGGTGTTTGCTGATTTTTTTGTGGGAGTAATCCCCACATATTCAGAATTTTAGAGGTGGAATACCAATTTCAGAAATGGACATCTGGAGGAAAAGGACAGCTCATTTCCAGGGAAGCACGGAATACCAGTGTTTCAGGGGCAGATGAAAGATGACCATCAGAGGCCAAGGCCAGGCAGACCTTTCTGTTCTGGCAGCTTTTGTCTGAAAGCAATCCTTCGATATAGGGAATTTCAGAGATGGAATCCAAATTTCGGCCATATCTGCACTGATAAAAGGGACACTTTTTTCCCTAGGAAGGAAAGCGCAGAGCCCCAGTGATTCAAAGGCAGGTGAGAGGCAGCCCCCCAGAGGCCAAGGGCAGCCCAACCTGTCTGTCCTGGCACCTTTCACTTGGGAGCAACCCTTGGATGTACGGAGTTTTTGAGGCGGAATCCCACTTTCGGCCATGGACGCCTGGTCAAGAAGGATGTTTTTTTCCTATAGGAAAGAAAAATGTGAAGTCCAAATGTTCTGGAAGAAGATGAAAGGTGGCCACCTTTAGGCCAAGCCAGCCTGACCTGTCTCTCCTGAAACCTTTCATCTGGTGGCCATCCTCAGACATAGGGATTTTTGGAGGTGGAATATCAGTTTTGGTTGGAGGTGCTTGGAATGGAAGAAGAGCTCTTTTCTTTAGGAAAGCACAGAGCTCCAGTGTTTCAAAGGCAAATGAGAGCCAGCCCTCAGGAAACCAAGGCCAGCCTGACTTGTCAGTCATGGCAGCTTTTGTCTGGGAGCTCTCCTTGGATATAGGGAATTCTGGAGGCAGATTCCCAATTTTGGCCACGGGCACCTGCAGAAGGATGGCTCTTTTCCACAGGAAGGAAAGCCCAGAGCCCCAGTGTTTCAGGGGCAGATGAGCAGTGGTCCTCGATATGCCAAGGCCAGCCAGACCTGTCAGGTGGCCCCCGAGAGGCCCAGCCAGCCAGCCGTGTTCCATGTTCCCTTGGTTCCATGGGGCCCCACAGTGTCACAATGTTGTCCTTGATTCCATGAGTCCCTGTGTTGTCACAATATTCTCCTTGCTTCTGTAGTGTCACAATGGCCCCTTGATCCATAAGGTCTTGCAGTGTCACCATGGCCCCTGGGCTCCATGTGGCCCTGCTGTGTCACAATGGCTCCTTGGTTCTATGGGCCCCACAGCTTCATCACTGACCCTTGGTTTCATTGGGGTCCTGAGTCTCACAAGGGATTTCACCCCCTGATTCCATGAGGCACCAGAATGTCACAATGGTCTCTTTGGTTCCATGAGGTTCCATGGTGTCACCATGGTGTCCTTGGACCTGTATTGTCACAATGGCCCCTTGCTTCTGTACTGTCAACAATGGTTCCTTTGTTCCACTGAGGCCTTGATGTGTCACAATGGCTCCTTGGTTCCGTCATTCCATAGTGTCACATACAGAAAATCATACTATGAAAAGCCAGCGTCCATTAAGGAGATAGGGGAGTCTGCAACTTTATTTCAGTCAAGGGAAAGAGTCCACCAGGGCACACGCTCATGCAGTTTTCTCTCTTGAGGTTCTGGAGGCAGCAGCCTCCATTATCCTAAACTCCCCCGTGCACATTGCCCTCTTCCTTTCCCCATTGGCTGAGGTAATAGGAAGGTACAGCCTTTCCAAATCACCTACCCCATATCCCCTCTTGAACCTGTCATTTTACCCCAAAGTTCATAAACTCAAGCTCATGCAGACCCTTGGCTGTTTCAGGAGCCAAGCTGATTGGGCTCTGTAATAAACCTGTTGCTTGTAGTTAGTAGAGAAACTAAGACCCATTTCAAAGATATTAACACCCATACTTTCAGTCATTGAATTATTTTTAAAGACAACTTACTGATCAATCACAATGGACTCCACAGTTCCATGAGGCCCCACAGTGTCACAACTGGCCCTTGGTTCCATGAGGTTCCACAGTGTCACCATGGTGGGTGTCAGAGGCTGGATGAGATAAATGTCCCAGACACCTCGGGATGCTCTGAACACTCTGTGTGGGGCCAGGGCCGGGTCTGGCCTTGGTTTGTGGTGGGACAGAGCCCTGCCCTTAGCCCTGGCCTGGCACAGCTGCCAATCACACAGCAGGGGTGGTGCTAACCCAGCTCTGATTGGCTGAGCTGTCAATCAATCAAATATCAGAGGTGATGTTAAGCCGGCTCTGATTGGCCAATCTGTCCATCACACAGTAGGGGCAGTGATAACCCAGCTCGGATTGGCTGAGCTGTCCGTCAGTCACACACTAGCAGCAGGTACAAACCCTGACTCTGATTGGCCAAACAACTGGAAATCCCACCCAAAGGGCGGGCCCACACAGGCTCAGGGGATTAAAAGCTGGAGCTCGAGGTCAGTTGTGGTCTGGGTTGTGCTGTCTGCTGGGGTTCTTCTGTGAGCTATGCTGGAACTTGAGCAGCTGGTACCTGTGTGCATTTCTCTCTATAGATCTTCTGTGCTTCTCTTGTTCTCTATTTCTTTGTCTAATCTTACTTACCTGGAACTTTTTTGGGTAATTTAACATCTTCGGGGTTAAAGGTTTGTAGGTTAAATGGTCTTGTGTTAATTAAGTTAATGGTATGAGAAGAGTTTTATGGTGAGTTGGAGCTTGTATAAATCCTTCTGCCCAAGTTCTTTGATTGTCTATATTTTGCCTGTAAAATTTTGTGTCATTTGGACCTCTTAGCTCAGTTGGTTGGAGCAGGGTGCTGGTATCACCGTGGTTGTAGGTTCAATCTGTGTGTGGGCCATTGACTCAAGAGTTAGGCTTGATGATCCTTGTGGGTCCCTTCCTACCAAGAATATTCTATGCATCTGGCCATGTTGAGAATACCTGGCTGGGGTTTCTCCTGTGCACCACACTTGACTAAAGGAACCTTTGGTTACCCCCAGCATTTCAGTGTTCTGGGGTGTTCCAGCCCTGCAGGCTCACCATGGCCTCTTGTTTCCATCAGGCCCTGCTGTGTCACACTGGCCCTTGGTTCCATGAGCATCTGGAGTGTCACACAGCTTGATGACATTTGTCCTTGCTGCCCCTGCCATCCCACTGCCCCAGCAACAGCCCCGAGCCACCTGTGAGGGACAGGCCCTGCTGGCCCAGGCCTGGGCTCAGGCCTTGGCCTTTCTGCTTCCTCCGGCCAGCCCAGGCCTTGCTCAGCATTGCAGTTCCCTGCTCACAGCCTCGGGCTCCTGCAATCCTGCCCTCAAGGATCTGCTCTCACCACTCCCTGGGGAGCCTTTGGCACTCCCTGCCCTCAGTGGGGCCACTGATGCTCCAAGGGACTTGGAGTTTTGCTTCTGACTCCTTGAGCAGCTTCTTCAACCTTCTCTCACTGCCTGAGGGTCCTCCACTCAGCCTCAAATCCACCGTGGGGCTGATTAAAATACAGAAAGATTTCAGAAGCTCCTTGTCTTTCTTCAATTGTGTTCAAGTCTCCAGGGCTTGTGCAGCTCATTGGAGTCACTTTGGAGTTTTGTTAAGGAAGCAGATTTCAAAGTCCGCCTCATGACTTTTGGTTTTAGCCAAGAGAATATTTTTTTATTTTTCAAGTCAGAGAAGAGTTGATAGAAGCATTCCCCAGGTGACCTTGATGCTGAATGTCTCCTTAGGAGGTCTGGGCACAAAAGTGAATGAACCTCTTTCAGGCTGACCCTGTTTGGACAACCTGCTCCTCACCCCCCGCATCACCATGTCTGACATCACCCACCTGGGACTGACATCCCTGTGTCCTGCAGCAGAACCTTGTCCCCTGAGCTCTGCAGCTGGGTGTCCCTGCCCATTGCACCATGTCCCACCTGCTCTCCTCAGGGCTCTGCCTGCACACAGGCCCAGGAGAAGTTTTCCTGTTTGTGAGGAAAGAATGGAAAATCCTGAGCAGGTTTTCTAAACAACAAACCCCACTGAGGAACCACATGTTCAGTCCAGGCTGTCTGGAATGATGTTACCTTTCTACAAGGGACAATGTGAGCAGAAATTATCTCTGGAAGCAGAATTTTTGTGGTCTTTCAGATGACTTCTCTGTCTATGTCCCTTCCCTGAGTCTCTGTTGCAGATGGAAGCTGCTGGTGCCATTCTTACCTTTAATCCCTCTTTGAATGCAGACAGATGTTCCCAGGTGTGTTAAGCAGGTGCTGCTCAGTGTTTATACAAAGCTTTTGTATCCTCGTGGAACCAAGGGGACCCTTGTGACACAGTGGGGGCTGATGGAACCAAGGAGACAATTGTGACAGTTCAGAGCCTCACAGAAACAAGGCTCCATTGTGACACTGAGGGCAATCATGGAACCCAGCAGACCATGGTGACACAGCAATGTCACATGGAACCAATGATCCATTGTGACAGTGCTGATTGAAGGAGACCATGGTGACACTATGGAACCTCCTGGAACCACAGGTCCAGTGTGAGACAGTGGTGCCTCATAGAACCAAGGAGACCATTTTGACACTAAGGAACCTGATGGAGAAATCAATCCATTCTGACACAGCAGGGCCTCATGGATCCAAGGGTCCTTTGTGGCACAGCAGGACCTCGATGGAAGCAAGGGGACCATTGTGTCAAAGCAGGGCCTAATGCACCCATGGAGACCATTGTGACACTAAGGAAACTCATGTAACCATGGCAACCATTGGGATGCTATGAAACCTCATAGAACTGAGGGTCCATGGTGACTCTGTAGGGCCACCTGCAACAGAGTGACACCAGTGTGACACAGCAGGGCCTCATGGAACCAAGGAGCCTTTGTGATACCCGAGATTCTAATGGAGCCAAGGGTGCATCAAGACACAGCAGGGTCTTTTTGGAACCAAGGAAACCACTGCTAAAAGCAGGGTAACTCATAGAACTAAAGAGTCCATTGTTGCACTACAAAACCTATGGAACCAAGGATCCATTGTGAAACAGCAGGGCCTCATGGATCCAAGTGGCCACTGTGACACATTGGGGCTGCACTGTCCATTATGACAAAGCAGATCCAAGGAGGCCATGGATCTAAGGGCATATTGTGACAATGAAGATCTTCATGGAACCCAGGGTCCATTATGACATAGCAGTGCCTCATTGGAGCAAAGGAACCATTGTTGACAGCCCAGAAACTCATGGAACCAAGGGGCTGTGGTGACACAGCAGGGCTACATGGAACCAAGGAGACCTGTGACATTTAGGAACCTAATGGAACCGAGGGTCCACTATGACACTGCAGAAACAAGGAGACCATTGTGACACTATGGAAGCTCATGGAACCAAGCAGCCATTGTGACACTCCAGGGCCTGTTTGAACCAGGGAGACCATTGTGACACTCCAGAATCTCTTGGCACTGAGGTTTTATTGTGACACAGCAGGGTCCCATGGAACCAAGGGGCCATTGTGAAACTGTGCAAGGGCCATAATGGAGTCAAGGACAGCACTGACACTGAAACCCACAGGATAGAAAGTTTTGAACACAGTTTTGAATATCTGAAAACAGATATTCTTTATTACATCATGGTAGTCACTGTCACACAAACCTTCCTTCATTCGAGTGCACTGAGCATTGAATGAACAGAGTTTTTATCACACACACTGGTTACATACTCTTTAGCTATTCCCCACTTTCTTTGAATTTACTGGACATAGTTACACTCCTTATCACAAGTCCTTATATGGTTCTTTGGGGTCTGTCTTCAACATCCAGTGCCCTTTTCAGGGAGCTTCTTCTCAACCTCCACTTTTGAGTGAGGGCAATATTATTTTTTATATAATTTCTGCTTTATCAGCCTTGCAGACCTGAGCTGGCATCCTCCTTGCATTTTCTGTGACTTCTGTTTGCCTCAGCTACATCCTTTATCTGTTTCTCCAAGGCTGTGCTCTTCTGTTCTCTGCCCTTGATCAGTGTAAATGTTGTTCTGTTCTCCTGTCCTTGTCACAGTGCTCGCCCCACGAGGTGTGTCTGCTAGCCCCTCCAAGCCATGGGCTTGGGGTGGGCAAGTGTTCCTGAGGGAACAGGGATGGGACAGCTGGGCTGGATGAACCAAGGGATGTTCCATTCCATGGCACACCATGATAAGCTGAAATAAACTGAGAGAAGAGAGGGGCAAGGGGCGTAGGGAATTGATTTCTTTTTTAAGAACATTTTTATTCAAAACAGCACCTACACATACAGAATCCACTCCTGCTACAATATGGTTAAGTATTTTCTGCTGCTAGGAGATTTCCTGTGGATTTGCTTTGCTTCTGTGTATGGCCTTTGCTTTTTGTGCTTGCTTGGTTTGTGGGATTTTTGTTGTTGCAGGTGGGTCTTGCTTTGTTTTTTGTTTTTTTTGATTTTCCATATTGAACTGCCTTTTTTCTGATACATTAATTCAACCTTTTTTTGTGGCTTGGTTGACACTCGATGGCAAGAGAAATTTACCCAACTCAGTCATTTTGCCAAATAACATTTTGCAGTCACCATTAACCAGATGAATACGGTCACAGACTCCCTGCAACTTGGCAGCATACACAAAGGAATTGAAAATGCATTTCATGCCATTGTATAGATAATAGAAATGTTCCACACTGGTGGTCAAGGTCTGGTCACTGAGGGATGTCACCAGGGAGTGGCTGCCCAGAGGACTCTGTGCCATGGATGACATTTGACCCTGATTGTTCAGCCAAATTCCCACCCACCCCATGTTCCTCTCCTGCAGCCCACCTCTCTCCAATCTGGCTCTGAGGAGAGCACAGCAGACCATGTCCCAGGCCTGGCTAAAGTCTGGGCACACAACATCCCCTTCTTTTCCCTCCCATGGGGGTTCTGCAATTCCTGCCTTGTGCTGCCAGTGCCTGGAATGGCTGCAGGAGGATTTGCCACCTGCCCTTCCCTGCTGAGCCTGACCAGTCTGTGACTGTCCCAGTACCCCTCCCTGTCCTGTTTGCAGACTGGTTCCATGTCTGCCCTTCCCAAGTGCCCAGGACCCTCTGGGATGGCTCTGGCCTTTCCAAGGGGTTTGAGAGAGGTGTCACAGTGACACTACCCAGCCTTCTCAGCATCCTTGACTCCAAAGCCCTTTTCCACATCCCTCAGCTCCTGGTCAGTGCCCAGAGCACAGCACAACCCTGTCCAGGTCCTCAGGGTGGTTCAGAAGGGAGGCAGCTCTGATTTCTCCCCACAGACCCCCACCGCAATGGTCTCTCTGTGCAGACCATGGCTGTCCTGAATATTTTTTTCCTGGACCCTCCCTGCCTGGGATGTTTCTCCTATGCAGTCGTAACCACAGCCCAGTAATGAATTCAGGTGATTTCCCAGAGTGTAGTGGCCTCAAGGCACTGTTTGTGCCACCAGAACTGTGCCACCCCCGAGTGCTGATGATGGTGTTTGTGCTCACTCGGGTTCATCTCCCCACACACACATGATGCACTGCTGAAATATCCTCTGTACAGAGCAAACGTGGTCTGCTGGCCTGGTCACTTGGTGTCCCTCCATGCAGGGACAAACAACCTCGTGCAGCTGGGGGAGAGGCCAGTGCTGGGTGTGGTGATTGCAGGGGCTGGTGTGGGACAATTGCCCTGGGGCACCTTCCCAGGCTGTGCCCAGAACAAATTCACAGTCCAGGCCCTACCCTGCTGCTCTCTCAGGTCCATCCCAGGAGCTCTGGCTGTGCCAGGACACTGCTGTGTGCCCCCTGCACACTGCCCCTCTGCCCCAGGCACTGGGCTTTGCTTGGCCAGGGCATTCCTGGAGCACATTACTGACAGCAGCTCTGGAGGAGAGCAAAGCCTTCCTGCCCTGCCCTCAGGAGATGCCCTTTGCTGATGGAGCTGCTGTGCTGGAGCCCAGCTGTGTCCCAGCAGTGCCCATGGCCTGTCCCTGCCTGTGGGCACAGCACGGACACACAGCAGGACAGTGACCAAACTGCCAGAGCACTGCGGCCTCACAGCCACAGAAGGGCTGGCAAGGAGAGGGTGGAGTTGGGAAGAGCAGATGTGGGAAGAGCCAGGGCCATTGTCCCTGACTGTGCTGCTGTGCTGGGAGTCTCTTCCCTCCACCTCTGCCCACAGGCACTGCCCTGCAGAGACAGAGAAGGGCTCAGGAAGGATCCTGAACACACAGGGCAGGGCAGGCATTTGTTTTTATTTAAATGCACAGCTGAAAGACCTCTTGCATGTCTTTGTGTTTCAAAAGAAAGGTAGATAGTCATGAAGAAATGGAAAGAGTAACACTACAGTATTTTGTAAGAAATATTAAAACAATAGAAAAAGATACCGTATAAAAAACAGACAAATATAGGAAAATAAAAAAAAGTGAGCTATTAGAAAGTTACATTCAGAAGATTATGCAGCACAAAAGTTTAATGCTTCAGAAAATATAAATTTATCAATTTTCTCAGGGCATCCTTGAGCTCCTTGTTCCTCAGGCTGTAGATGAGAGGGTTCAGGGCTGGAGGCACCACTGAGTACAGAACTGACAGGGCCAGATCCAGGGATGGGGAGGAGATGGAGGGGGGCTTCAGGTAGGCAAACACTGCAGTGCTGACAAATAGAGAGAGCACAGCCAGGTGAGGGAGGCAGGTGGAAAAGGCTTTGTGCCTTCCCTGCTCAGAGGGGATCCTCAGCACAGCCCTGAAGATCTGCACATAGGAGAAAACAATGAACAAAAAACAACACAAAGATGAAGAGGCACTAACTGCAATAAGCCAAAGTTCCCTGAGATAGGATTCAGAACAGGAGAGCTTGAGGATGTGTGGGATTTCACAGAAGAACTGGCCCAGGGCATTGCCCTGGCACAGGGACAGGGAAAATGTATTGGCTGTGAGAAGCAGAGCATTGAGAAAGCCACTGGCCCAGGCAGCTGCTGCCATGTGGGCACAAGCTCTGCTGCCCAGGAGGGTCCCGTAGTGCAGGGGTTTGCAGATGGACACGTAGCGGTCGTAGCACATGATGGTCAGGAGATACAACTCTGCTGACATGAAGAACACAAAAAAAAAAACCTGTGCAGCACATCCAGCATAGGAGATGTTTCTGGTGTCCCAGAGGGAATTGTGCATGGCTTTGGGGACAGTGGTGCAGATGGAGCCCAGGTCGCTGAGGGCCAGGTTGAGCAGGAAGAAGAACATGGGGGTGTGCAGGTGGTGGCCGCAGGCTACGGTGCTGATGATGAGGCCGTTGGCCAGGAGGGCAGCCAGGGAGATGGCCAGGAAGAGGCAGAAGTGCAGGAGCTGCAGCTGCCGCGTGTCTGCAAATGGCAGCAGGAGGAAGTGGCTGATGGAGCTGCTGTTGGACATTTCCTGTGTCTTGGCATGGGGATCTGTAAGAAAAGTAATCATGGAATAGTTCAGTTTGGAGAGGACTTGAAATATCCCAGCCCAGCTTGGTGGCACTTTCCCCCCACTGCCTGCCCAGGGCTCTGCTGCCTGGAGCTGTCTCTGCCAGCAGCTGCTTCCCTGTGCCCAGGGCTGGGCCTTGCCAGTGCTGCCAGAGCCCAGCCCAGCCCTGGGGGCTCAGCTCTTCCCTGCACACCCCTCCGAGCACAGGGCACTGCCCAGGGTCAGCTCTGACTCTGTAGGCTCTGATGGCAATATCACAGCAACATTGAGGAGGCTGGAAAAGTGACTTTGATGCTGCCTGTGAGGGACGTTCTGCTGATTTCTGTCTCTGCCTTCTTTATTAAGATCCAAGAAAAAAAAATTATATTTTTCCCAACCTGAACTGGGAGATTAATATCTATATGCAATTTCCTATCTACGCAAGACAGAGCAGTAGATTATAAAATTACGATTTTCCTTTTTATGCAGCCCCTGCCTCTCTGTGCTCCCTGCATAATCTGTTTGGAAATGTTCTAGATTTAAATGTCATGCTGTGAGCAGTAGTCCTGAACAATGCAGCATCCTCACCACACAAGGAGAACATTTCCAAGCCTTACCAGCTGTCTCCTTCTACCCACACCTTGTCCCCCAGTGCTGGGAGCAGCTCCCAGGGCTGGCTGAGAGCTGTCCCTGGCAGGCAGCAGAGTCCCTGCCCCAGCACAGCGCCCTGGGCTGCAGGACCCTGCTCTGCACGACAGCCCTGGGCACCCCTGGCTGCTCTACACAAGAGATCATCAGAGAATGTACTCACACAGTCTGCAGGCATTGGGATGTTGCAGCTTGAGGAGATGACTGCAGGAGCTGCAGCTGCATTGTCCTGCAGCCAGAGGCTTCCTGTGTCAAGGGCTGGGAGTGATTCTGCCCCAGTCACTTCTGAGCATCTTCCCAGCCCTGACTGATGGAAGCTCTCTGTGTCTCTCTACTGTGCCTGGGGTGGCTGCAGGCAGTGCCCCAGCCCTGCTGGGCTGGGAGAAGAGCTGCTCATGAAGAGAAATGTGTTTTTGAGTCTCTTCTTGGTTGCCAGGATCTCCTTCTGTGCCAGGAGCCCAGCCCAGCTCATCAGTGCAGACACAGCACAAGGACTTTAATGACCCTCTTGGGGTTTGTGCTGAGGCCCTGAACATCAGTCCCTGAGAGGGAGATGAAGAAACTGCTGAAGAACTCCAAGTCAGAATCAAAATCCAAAGTTTCTTGAAGTTTTAATGGGTCCCACTGAGGGAGACAACTGAGAAAGTGTCCCCAGGTTCCAGTGAGAGCAGGAAATTGGAGGCAGAGATGACAGGTGGGGACAAAGAGAAGCCAAGTCTTGGTGCCCTGGGGCACAGCAGGGTCTGTGCCACCAAGGGCTGGCAGGAGACACCTTGTCCTGAGCCACTGGGGCCTCCTGGCACAGCCCCAGCAAGGCTGGGCACTGTCACCCCTTGTCCTGCCCTCAGCATCTCCCCACATCCCAGTGGCCTCAGGGATCTGCTGGGACGAGTCCCTGGGGAGCCTTGGTCAGGAATGGCCCTGGGGGGCTCCTTCATGCTCCCAGGGACTGCAGGTTTTTCAGAGCACTTTGGGTTTTGCTTTTGCCTTGGAGTCTCTGAGATCTTTGTGCAATAATGGCCTCCAATTATCTGCTTTAATTAGGCTCTTGAGAGCCTTTATCAGTTAAAACACTGATTGGGGATCATTAATGCTTCAGGGTAGTTCAGTTTTTTAAAGTACTTTCCTTTTTCCTTTCTTCTCTGACTCTCTGAAAGTTTTTTGGCAATCATGGCCTCCCATTCTCTCCTCTAAGCAATCCGTGAGGAGCCTGTGTTGGGAATGGACTCATTAATATCTGAAGACACTTTGGGCTTCCCTTTTGACTTTGATTCTTGGAAGGGTTTGTGCAATCTCCTCTCAAGCCCAGAGGTTCAAGGGCTCAGCCTCAAATGCACCACAGGCATGACTGGGATCAATCAAGTCCTGACAAACCATGGATCTGCCTTGATTGCCCTCTGGTCTGGTGCAGTTCAGGAGAAGGTTTTCAACTCCAGTTATGGAGAATTATGTCAAAGAGCTTCTTAGACATATCCGTTCCTATTTCAATGGATGTATTTTATTACTGTTCTCTTTAGAGCAGAGGTGATTGCAGAATTCTGTGATTGATATTGATGCAGGGTCTCTCCTCAGGAGGTCTGGCCTGCTCACAGAAGCTGTGCCTTGAGGTCTGACCCCGTGTGGACAAGCTTGCTCCACATTTCCCAACCCTATCCTGTCTCTTCTCACTCAACTGGGACCTGCTTAGCTTGGAGAACTGCCTGCACTTAGGAAAAGAGATGGTTTTCCTTTTTTTTTTCAATATAAAACTCCTGAATTTCCTCATTGAAAACAGACACCTTCTATTAGTGTGTGCCAGCCCAAGATTCCACCATTGAAGTTCCCATTTCCCAAGGCAGAACCATGCAAGAACTGTTTTAGACCTTTGGACTTTTTGGTTCTACGAGGCCTTGCTGTGCCACCATGCAGTCTTGGTTCTGTGAGGTTCTGAATTGTCACATGGACTTTTGGTTCCTTTGCTTTCCATATCCTCAACAATGGTCTCTGTAGTTCCAGAGTGTCACAATGGACTCTTGGTTCCATGTGGCCCCACAGTGTCACCGTGGTCTCCTTGGTTCCACAAGGCCGTGCAGTGTCACAATGGCTCACAGGTTCCATGAGGCCCCACAATGTCACAGTGGCCCCTTGGTCCCATGAGTTTCCCCAGTGTCACAATGGTTCCTTGGCTCCACGTGGCCCAGGTGTCTCACAATGGACTCTTGGTTCCGTGGGGCCCCGCAGTGTCACAGGGGTCTCCTTTTCCCTGTAGCACCCAGTAGCAAACCCCACTGGCAGGGGTGAGGAGGAGGACATTTGGAGTGATGCTTTCTGTCTTCCCAGGGCACAGTGACGTGGGCTGGGGCCCTGCTGTCCTGGAGATGGTTGAACACCGGCCTGCCCATGGAAGGGCTGAGAGACAACAACCTCTGTGCATGAACTACAACAGCAGAGAGCTCAGGCTGAAGGCTGGGTTTAAAAGACTGTCACCAGCACAGGAACCACCAATGTGAGAGGAAAGATGTGTGCTCATGTCTTTACAAATCATTTGGTGGGTGCAGGGATGGGTGTTAAGGTGTTTGAAATGGGTCGTAACATTTCTACTGACTTTGGGCAGCAGGTTTGTTACCGGGCCCAGCCAGCTTGGCTCCTGACACAGACAAGGTTCTGCACAAGGCTGAACTCCTGAACTTTGGGGGGAAATGCCAGGTTCAAGGGGGGTTATGGGGCAGGATGTTCAGGAAGGCTTTACCTTCCTATTGCCTTGGCCAGTGGGGAAAGGAAGAGGGCAACGTGCAGCCGGGAGCTCAGGATAAAAGGAGGCTGCGCCCTCTGAAACCTGGAGAGACAAAACCCCAGGGGATTGTGCCCTGGTGAACTCTCTCCCTTTATTCAAATAAAGTTGAAGGACTGCTCTGTCTCCTTTTTGGACATAAACCTCTGGTGTTTGTGGATTCTCCTGGCAGTGACAACAGGGAATCTCATGGAACCAAGTGTCCACAGTTTCAGGGCTCAGCCTCACAGAGCGCTGGAGACCATTGTGTCACAATGGGAACACACGGAACAAAGGCTCCCCAGTGACACTGCAGGGCCTCATGGAATGCAGGAGATCATCCTGATGGAATGGAAACTCATGGAACCAGCCCTGCACCGGCAGCGGGAGGAGAAACTGAGGCAGTACTGGGAGGCCACGGACGCCTTTCTGGGGGTACTGGTTTGTACTGGAAGGGGACTGGGGGGGATTGGGAGGAACTGGGATGGGATTCAAGGGTTAAGAAGAGGGAGAACTCTGGGTTGAAGGGTGATTTTTGTAGTGGCTTATACTGGTTTGTACTGGTTTATACTGGTTTTTAGCTGTTTTGGGACTAGTGTGTACTGGGAGGGATTGAGATGGACTGGGACAAACTGGGAGGGGATTGGGGGGACTGGGAGGTCACTGATTTATACAGGTTTATACTGGGAGGTCACTGGGCTTTACTGGTTTATACTGGAGAGTCACTGGTTTGAACTGGGGGGTTAATGGGAGGGAACTGGTTTGAACTGGGAGTTACTGGTTTGAACTGGGAGGGTGACTGGGCCATACTGGGAGGTAAGTGGGAGTTACTGGGATGAACTGAGAAGTCCATGGGAGGGTTATTGGGATATACTGGGATGGATTGGGAAGGGGTTGGGAGGGCACTGGGATTTACTGGGGCTATACTGGTTCATATTGGTTTATACTGGTTTGAATTGGGAGTTACCTGACCAGCAGGGAGCACCTCATGCCCAGGTGTTATCTCTTATTGGAACTGGAAGTTACTGGGAAGAAACTGGGATTTACTGATTTATACTGGTTCATACTGGTCTATACTGGTTCATACTGGTTTATACTGGGATTCACTTGGCTAGCAGGGGGCGCTGCCCACCCAGGTGCTGTCCCTCACAGGGTCAGTCCTGGCGGCCAATCCCGACGTGGTTACCTGCTTGAGCCTGCAGAGACGAGCACTGGGAGCACTGGGAGGGGACTGGTGTGTACTGGTTTATACTGGTTTGTACTGGTTTATACTGGTTTGACTGGGAGGGGCCGGAAGGGCACTGGTTGGGACTGGAGGGCACTGGGAGGGGTCTAGATGGGGTAAAAAAGGGTTAAAAGGGAGTCTGTGGTTACTGGTTTATACTGGTTTATAACTGTTTGTACTGGTTTATACTGGGAGGGCACTGGGAAGGGTTAAAGAGGGACTGGGAGGGAGTGGGAGAGCCCTGACTGGTCTGTTCTGGCCCATACTGGTCTATACTGGTTTTTACTGCTTTATGCGGGGCTATCCTGGTCTATACTGGTTTGCCTTATACTGATTTTTATTGATTTATACTGGTTTTTACTGGTTGTTCTTGGTTTTAATGGTTTTGCTGGTTTGTACTGGTTCATACTGGTTTATGTTGGGCTACACTGGCCTATACTGGTTTGCCTTATTTTTCACTGATTTATGCTGGTTTTCACTGCTTTGTACTGGTTTTTACCACTTATACTGGTTTGTACTGGTCCATACTGCTTTTTACTGGTCCATATTGCTTTTTACTGGTCTCTACTGCTTTGCATTACACTGTTTTTTACTGGTTTTCACTACTTATACTGGTTTGTAGCAGTCAACACTGCTTTATACTGGTAGCACTGGTCTGTAATGGCCTATAATAGTCTATACTGGTTTGCCTTACACTGATTTTTACTGTTTTTCACTGTTTTTTATAACTTATACTGGTCCATTCTGGTCTGTACTGGTTTATACTGGTTTATACAGGTCTCAGGGTGCCGTTGGAGCTTTTGTTCATGGAGCAGTGCCTGGGGGTGAATCCCAAATCCTATGGGGAGGGGCTGGGTGCTGGGCTGCACCATGGTGGCCCCCGCTGGCCAGGAGGACCGGGTGCTGTGTGAGCGCCTCTTGGAGGCTGATCCCCACAACTGTGAGTGGTTTGTACTGGTTTGTATTGGTTTGTACTGGTTTGTGCTGGGATGGGGTCCAGGACGTGCTGGGACAGGGCTGGCGTCACTGGGTTGTACTGGATTAAACTGGGAAAGGGTGTGTGAGCATCCCCTGCTGGCCAGGAGTACCTGGCACTGTGTGTACTGGTTCTACTGGTTTACATTTGATCATACTGGGATGGGATGCTGGGGGTTACTGGGTTGAACTGGGAGAAGGAATGGGGGTGTGTAAGCGCCCCCTGCTGGCCAGGAGGACCTGGTGGCCAACTGTGAGTTATACTGGGTTGCACTGGCTTATACTGGGATGGGGTGCTGGGGGTGCTTGGAGTTACTGGGGTTACTGGGTTGAACTGTTTTTTACTGGGATTGGGTGCTGGGGGTTGCTGGGTTGCACTGGGTTATACTGGGATGTTGTCATGATCCGCTGTTAATACAGGGCGGGGGTCGTGATGGTTCGTTTGATCTCAGAGGTGCAAAAAGGCAAACAGTGGGGGACAAAATCAGTTTATTCACAGCAAAGCATTTTTATTGAATACCAACAACTCAGTTGCAATAGAGGGGAAAATATAGGAAACAAAGCATAGAGAGAAAAAGAGGGGAATGGGAAAAGAGCTACCAACAGACGAGACGGGCGTCCTCACGGGCCAGCCAAGAGATGAGTCTTCATCCGTGGGGAGATCTCAGGAGTCTTCCCCAGAGGGTCACTCTTTTATAGTCCTTCTCCAAAGCAAGTGGCCTCTGGCCAAGGAGTAGGGAGATTGATGGACCATTGTGAGGGTTGCTGCAATAAACAGGTGTACAGAACCTGCTGCTCCAGCTAGTGCCTGCTCGAGAGCAGTGTACCATGGAGCACAGCGAGCACCTGCACACAGTCCCTTGGCAAGCATCCACCTTGGCCAGGCCACAATTGGGTGGGGGGCCTCGGGGTCTTCTTGCAATGGTTGTGAGGCAAATGAGGGAAACTCCAGACAGACTTCTACAGATGTGGTCCTGGGGGTCACTGGTTTATACTGGGTTATACTGGTTTAGATTGGGATGTGGTCCTGGGGATCAACCAGTATAATCCTGGGAGCACTGAGACTGCACTGGGAGCCTCGAGATTGCACTGAGACTGGGTTTGTGTGCATGAGGCATTACTGGTTTATACTGGTGCCCTCCCAGTATAAACCTGGGAGCCCCCAGACCACACTGAGAGCCTCTAGATCACACTGAGAGCAGGTGCATTTACCCTTACTGGTTTATTCTGGGAGCTGCTGCCACAGGCCTCAGGAGCTCGAGGGTGGCTCCCAGTGCTTACTGGTTTATACTGGTGCCCTCCCAGTCCTGGCCTGGGAACACGGTGGGAGCTGGCAGCCAGGCAGGACCCCGAGGCCAAGCTGACCTTTGCCAGAGCCCTGCTGAGCTGTGCCATCTCCAACTTCTCCATCTGGCACCACCGTCTGCTGGTGCCTGCCAGGAGCTCTGGGAAGGGCGAGGCTGGGATGCTGCCCCCTGAAAGGCTGAAGGAAGGTGAGGGATTCACAGGAAAAATTCCCACAATTTCACGGCATTCCCAAAATTTTCCAGTCCCTCCTTGCCTAAAGTGGAAGGTGGTGGCTCTGCTGGGTTGAATCGCTAGACCTGGTGTCCTTAAATCCCCATTGATTCCAGTGTGTAAACCCGATGTCTCAAAATTCTTGGGGTAAAAATCCCACTTTTAGACTCAGAATTCCCACACTTTGGGCTGAAAACAGATTTTTTGGCTTATATGGAGGCAACAGCTCCACCCCAGGCCACAGGTATTGGATCAGGGATTCCGGATTGGTTTCCAGGAATTTATCCAAGACTTCCAGAGTGTCAGCACTGCAATCCTTAAGCAGAAATTCCCAGAATTCAGCCCAATATTTCCCTCAAATGTACCCAAATTTCCCCATTTTAGCCCCAAATTTCTGCAAAATGCCCATTGACTGTAATGGATAGACTTGGTGTTCCAAAACCCTTTTTCACTTCAGTAGGGTAGACCTGGTGTCCCTAAATCCCTGTTGCATTTATTTGGCTAGACCTGGTGTCCCTAAAAATCTCCATTGATTTTAAAGACTTCCAAGAAAACCTCAATTCATTGTAATGTGTAGACCTGATGTCCAAAAAGTTTTGGGTTAAAAGTGCCAATTTCAGGGCTGAAAAGTCCCAATTTTTGGTGGGAAAAAGCCCAAAATTTTGTTTCATTTCTCCCTGTCCTGGTTTAGTACAAATCTGGGAGGAAACCTCTAAATGAGGTCCCTCTAGGAAAATGGAAAAAAAAATTGGAGAGAAGTAGAAAAAAAGAAAACTGTTTATTCAACAGGCAACACACCTCCCAGCACAACAATGAACAATATCAAACAGCAAAACCTCTCGCCGTTCCGAGGAGATGACAGATTTAGAAGAGTTCTTTCCGTGGCTGCCCAGCTCACTCAGTCTGTTCTCAGTCCCTCCTGTGCTGGGGAATGCCCAGGCCAGGCCTGGTGGGCCACAGGTGTGAGCTCCCGGTGCTCTTCTGGGTTTTCAGTCCAGAGCAGGTTCAAACAGTTCCAGGAAAAAATAAAAAGGAAAAAAAAAACCAATCCGGTGAGTTTCTCTGCCTCAGCTAGCCAAAAAACTAACCAAGAGCAAAGGAGAGCTCTCTCTCTCTCTGTCCACTGCAGACAACACAGTCTGTGAGCAGGAATGTGGGGGAGCCAGTGCTGATAACAAACTCTGCACTTCTTCTTTCCCCCCTTCACTCCTGGAACCAGTCTTAAAGTTGCAGAATTTAATATTCAACACCAACAGAACAGACGATTTGGGGATACAGGCATCATACAGTCACCCCAAGACAGATGGATGGATGATGATGATGGGTGATGGAAGATGGATGAACAATGGATGATGGATGGACAATGGAATGGCAGTGGATGGAGGATGGAGTGATGCATGGATGGATGGATGGATGGATGGATGGATGGATGGATGATGGATGGATGGATGGATGGATGGATGGATGGATGGATGGATGATGGGTTTGGGGCAGTTTATCAGTGGTTTTGAGAATCAGATCAGTCATTTGATGGTTGGATGATGCAATGGATGGAGAAGTAAAAGATGCAGTTGAACCAAAAGTTTCATGGAAAGACACATGATTGAAGGAATGGATGGATATGGATTGGATGGATGAGTGGATGGATGATGGATGGATGGATGGATGGATGGATGGATGGATGATGGATGATGGATGGATGGATGGATGGATGGATGGATGGATGGATGGATGATGGATGGATGGATGATGGATGGATGGAAGTGATGGATGACGGATGGATGGATGATTGGGTGGATGATAGATGGACTTGTTGATGGACAAGCAGTTGCCCAGGCCCATCACTATTCCCTCTCCATCACAGCTGCAGCCATGCCAGACGAGCTGCCCTGACCCTCAGAAGACCCCAAAACAGAGCCCACCCCCCATCTGAGGCCGCTCGGGCACAGCCGGTGCTGGAGGAGCTGAGGGTCTCCAGCATTACCCCAGGCTCTGTGGGGCTGCAGTGGAGCGTCCCCAAGGGCTCCTTTGACTCCTTTGTGCTGCAGTACCGGGATGCCCAGGGCCAGCCCCAGGCCATGCCCATCGATGGCGAGTCCCGCTCGGTGACGGGGCCGGGGCTGTCCCCGTCCCGCCGGTACCGCTTCCACCTCTATGGGCTGAGGGGAGGCAAAAGGAGCGACCACGTCTCCAGTGAGGCCACCACTGGTGAGGGGCTGCGGGGATTCCCCCAGGACCCCTCTGGGAATGGAGCTGGAGTGGGGACAGGGCTGGGAGTGGGGCCCAGGGGCAGCTCGGAGGGCACTGAGGACTTGGGGATTCAGGGGAAAGCGAGAGCAGGGATTGGAGGGGAGTGGAGATTTGGGGGAGTGTAACTCCTGGAGGGACTCTGATCACCTGGGGACTGGGAGGAACTGGGAAAAGCTAAGGGGGACAGGTTGGAAATGGGGTCTGGGGTCATGTGGGGCCTGGGTGAAACTGCGTGGAACTGGGGCAAACTGGGGCAAACTGGGGTGGAGCTGAGGACTGGCAAAGACTGGGGGAAACTGGGCACTGGGGAGGATTTGGGGGGTACTGGGGGTGAACTGGGAGGGACTTGGGGAAACGGGAGGAATATGAGGGATTCGTTATTGGGGTGACTGGGAACAGTTTGGGGGGATTGGGACAGCTCAGGGACCAGGGAGAACAGTGGGATTAGAGGGGGACTGGGAGCAACTGGGGCTGAGGGTACTTGGGAGAACTGGGCAAAACTGGGAGCTGGGGGTAGCCAGAGGACTGGGGGAAACTGGAGATTAGGGGCAATGTAGCACTGGGAGCAACTGGCAGGAGAACTGGGGGAACTGGAGGAATTGGGGACAACTTGGGACAACTGGGGGGTTTGGGAAACTGGGGGAACTGGGCCTGTGAGGAACTGGAGGGAACTGGGGACTGGGGGAACTGGAGGAACTGGGGATAACTGGGAGGTTTGGAGAACTGGGGGAAACAGGAGACTGGGGTGAACTGATGGCAACTGAGGGCTCTGAGGGCTGGGGGTGACTGGGAGGAACTGGAGGGAACTGGGGACTGAAGGGACTGGTGGAGATCGAGGTGAACTGGGAATGGGGGGGAAATTGGAGAATGAGGGGAAACTGAGTCAGGGGGGAATTGGGGTGGAGTTGGGGACTGGAGAGGACTGGGGGAAACTGGGAAGAACTCGGGGGACTGGGAGGTCCTGGAGGGAACAGGTCTGGCAGGCATTGGGGGAAACTGGGGGCAGAGGGTGACTGGGGGGGTCTTTGGGGGAAAATTTGGGGGAGTTGGGCCATGTCCATCGGACACGGTGTGAGGGCAGGGCTGGGGGGCCCATGGGAGGGTTTGGGGTGTGAGGGTGGGGGGTTTGGGGTGACCACAGTGATTTTTGGGGTATCAGAAGGGGATTTGGGGCTGCTGTAGATGTCAGCAGTGTGTCCTTCCCCAGGTGGCCCAGGGACCCTGTGGGTGGGCTCGCTGTGACCCCGCAGTGCCCGGCTGCACTGGGACCCCCCCGGGCCCCCCCGATGGCTACGAGCTGGAGTACGGCCCCCCCGGGGGGCCCCAGCAGGTAACGACCCCCCAAAAGGAACCTAAAAACCCCCGGGTGTCCCCCAATATCTGCTTGGGACCCCAGTAACACCTCGGGGTATCCCATTACACTCCTTTGGTAATGGCACCCCAATATCTCCTTGGGGGACCCCAGTGACCCTCTGGGAACCCCAATACAGCTCTGGGGGACCCCAATACCCCCCTGGGAACCCCAATAACACCTCGGGGTATCCCATTACCCTGCTTGGGTAATGGCACCCCAATACAGCTTTGGGGGACCCCAATAATGCCTTTGAGACCCCAATACCCCCCCTGGGGACCCCGCTGTCCCCATTGGGGTACCCCAAAACCCCCCGTGCCCCCCAGACCCTGTGGCTGCCCCCCGAGGCGACATCGCAGCAGCTCTGGGGGCTGGAGCCCGCGGGGCGCTATGGGGTGCGGCTGTGGGGCCGAGGGGGACACCCCAAAAGTGCCCCCCTGGAGGCCTCCTTTGACACTCGTGAGTGGGGGGAGCTATGGGGGAGGGAGGGGCACCTGGACCCCCCAAAAATGGGGGTAGGGTTATTGGGGGAACTGGGGGGTATTTGGGGGTTATTTGGGGTTATTTGGGTTTTTGGGGTGGTTTGGGGGGTTAATTGGGGATTATTTGGGGTTATTTGGGGGATATTTGGGGTTTAGGGAGTGATTTGAGGGTTATTTTGGGGGTTTGGGGGTTATTTGGGGTTTCTGGGGGTTATTTGGGATTTTGGGAGTCATTTGGGGGTTATTTGGGGCCCTTTTTTGGGGGGTCTGTGTCCTTTGAGGGGGGACAGCTGTACCCCTGGGTGCTTTTTTGGGAGATCTGTGTCTTTTGGGGGGACAGCTCCAGCCCTGGATCATCTGAGGGGGTCTCAGATCCTGGGGGTGTCACCCAGACCCCCAAATTTCGAATGGAGGCATTGGGGGGTGCCTGTGTCATTTTGGGGAGGGGCCACCCCTGAATTCCCAGAAACTTTTTGGGGTGTCTGAGGTGACCCCAATGCTCCCCCCAGCCCCACTCCCGCACCCCCATCCCCGGGACTGCGCCGAGGAGCAGCGGAACGGGCCGGGACCCTCCCGGGACACCCTCATCTTCCTCGGGGGGGACCCGGCCCGGCCCCTCCGCGTCTTCTGTGACATGGACACGGACGGCGGCGGCTGCCTGGTGCGACTGGGAGCACTGGGAGCACTGGGAGCAATGCTGGGGGGTCCTACAGGGGTTTAGAGGAGGATTTATGGCGTTTTTGGGGCGGAAATTTGGAGGTGTGGGGGCAACTGGGGCGTCCTGAGGGGGTTTGGGGGCACTTGGGGGTCCTGCAGGGGGTGTTGGGGAGGTTGAGGGGTGCTGGGGGGCACTGAGAGGGAACTTTGGGATACTGGGAGGGGGTGGGGGGCTCTGCAGGGATTATGGGGGGGAAATGAGGGGGTTTGGGGTAATTGGGGGGGTCCCGCAGGGGGTGTTGGAGGGCATTGGAGAGGTTGAGGGGTGCTGGAAAGGCACTGGGAGGGGACTGGGGGGCACTGGGAGGGACTGGAGGGGTTCTCTAGGGTTTATGGGATGGAAATTGGGGTTTGGGGGATCAGAGGGGTTTTGGGGTTTTGGAGGGGGTGGGACTCGTACGCCCGCGGCTTCGGCAATGTCAGCGGCGAATTCTGGCTCGGCCGGGGGGGCCCTGGGGATTTTGGGGGGCCCTGGGGATTTTGGGGGGGACCTATAAAAATATCTGGGGCGACTGGGAGGCACTGCCAGGGTTTGGGGGAACTTTGAGGAGAGCCTGGGGCGGCAGCAGGGGGTACTCGGTGGGACCCCAAAATTTGGGGGATCCCCAGGGGCCCGAGAGGGGAACTCGTAGGATCCAGGGGGGTCCCCCCAAATATTCAGATCTGGTTTTGGGGTCCGGGAAGGATTTGGGGGGTCTCCAGGAGATCAGGGGACACTTCTGGGGTCCCCAAACATTCAGATCCGGTTTTGGGGTCCGGGAAGGATTTGGGGGGTCTCCAGGAGTTCACTTTTGGGGTCTCCAGGAGTTTGGGGTCTCCCCCAAATATTCAGATCCGGTTTTGGGGTCCGGGAAGGATTTGGGGGGTCTCCAGGAGTTCATGGGGCACTTTTGGGGTCCCCAGCAGTTTGGGGGTCCCCAATATTTCAGGGAGAGCATTGGGGGTGGGACGGGGGATCTCGAGGGGACCCCGCAGGAATCCTGGGGGTACCGGAGGATTTTTGGGGTGCAGGGAACGAGGCGCTGCACGAGCCGACGGCCGCGACCCCCACGGAGCTGCGCGTGGAGCTGCGGGCCGGTCGCGACTCGGCCTTGGCGATCTATCGCGACTTGGCCGTGGGCAGCGCCCAGGAGCGGTACCGGCTCCGCGTGGGAGCGTTCAGCGGCACCGCCGGGGCCGGGGGGGGTTCCGGGGGGGTTTGGGGTGGAATTTTTGGGAGTCCTGATGGGATTTGGGATCCATGGGGGGTTCGGGGGTTCACTGGATGGCAGAGGACTGTGGGGTCCCTGGTGGGTTTTGGGGTCCCTGGTGGTTTTGGGGTTTCTGGTGGATTTGGGGGTGTCTGATAAGTTTCGGGGTCCTTGGGGTATTTTGGGGTTTCTGCTGAGTTTTGGTGGTTCCTGGTGGGTTTGGGGGTCCCTGGGGTGTTGGGGAGTTTTGTGAGGTCCTGCTGGGATTTGGGATCCTTGGGGGTTTGGGGGTTCACTGGCTGACAGGGGTCTGTGGGGTCCCTGGTGGGTTTTGGGGTCCCTGATGGGTTTTGAGAATCTCTGGTAGGTTTCGGGGTTCCTGGTGGTTTTGGGATCCCTGGCTGTTTCAGGTAGGTTTTGGTGGCTCCTGGTGGGTTTTGGGGTCCCTGGGGTATTTGGGGAATTCTGTGGGGTCCTGATGGCATTTGGGATCCTTGGGGGTTTGGGGTTCACTGGCTGACAGGGGTCTGTGGGGTCCCTGGTGGGTTTTGGGGTCCCTGGGGGTATTGGGGTTTCGGGTGGGTTTTGGTGGCTCCTGCTGAGTTTGGGGGTCCCTGACATGTCCCCCCACAGGAGATGCCCTCTCCTACCACTCGGGCAGCCCCTTCTCCACACGGGACCGGGACTCCCGGGACCCTCGGGACCCCTCGGGCCGACCCCCCCCACCCCGCGGCCTCCGGGGGAGCCTGGTGGTACCGAAACTGCCACTGTGCCAACCTGAACGGGCTCTACGGGATCCCCGGGACCACCAGGTACCCACCTGGGCCGGGGGGGTGCACGGGGTGGGGGATTGGGGGTGTCTGGGGGGATTTAAGGGGGTATGGGGAAATATGGGGGGTATTTGTGGGGTCTGGAGGAGATGTGGGGGAGTCTGGAGGAGATGTGGGGGAGTCTGGAGGGGATCTGGGGGAGTCTGGAGGAGATTTTGGGGGAGTCTGGAGGGGATTTTGGGGGAGTCTGGAGGGGATCTGGGGGGCTTTGCAAGGGGCTTTGGGTATTTTAAGGGGGCTAGGGGAGGTCTAGGGTGGGCTATAGGACTATGGAGGGGTCTGGGGGTGTATGAGGGAATCTTTGGGAGGGTCCATGGGGTTCTCTGAGGGTCCATAGGGGTCTGTGGGAGTCCATAGGGTTCCATAGGGCCCTGTGGAAAAAGGGTCTGTGGGATCTATAGGGCCTGTGTGGTCCTGTAGGGCCTGTGGGGATCTCTGTGGTCTCTGGGGTGTCTATGGGGATCCCTAAGGGTCCATGAGTGCCCATAGGAATCTGGGGAGCGACTGTGGGGTCTCTATGGGGATTTATGGGGGTCTCTGGAACTCTCCAAGGGTTCTGACCCCCCAGCTCCCCCACAGGGCATCCACTGGTTCCCCTGGAAAGGCTTCAACGTCTCCATCCCCTTCACTGAGATGAAGCTGCGGCCACAGCGTGGCTGAGGGGGCTGGAGGGGGGTCCCAGAGTTTGGGGGGGTCCCCTGGGGGGGTCCCAGATGGGATTTGGGGAGGTTCAAAGGTGAAGCTTTTATGGGTGGGTAATAAAAGCTGATGGTGGCTCTCCTGTCCTGGGGTGAAGCAGCGTCAGGCTGAGGTCAAGGTCATCCCCAGGGTCAAGTGTGGCTCCAAATGGTCCTTGTGGTTCTGGTCCCAGCGTCACTTGGAGTGCTGGACCCCATCCCTCACCGGCCCTGGACATGCTGAGATGTTCCCAGCCTGGCCAACACGAACATTTCCCTGGCAAATGGGAACATTTTGCATCTCGAGGCTCAGCATGGCCTCGTTTGCCTCCCTGGAGATGCACACAGCGATCACAAGAGACAGAAAACCACGAGGCCACCCAGTGGCACAGAGCCCACGCTGAAAGGCTCCTGCCCTGGGATAAGAACGGGGAGAAACCTCGCCCTGATCACTGGCCAAACACACTCCATGGAGGAGAACGACCTGAAGTTATTGCCCAAAAAATCAGAGGACATTGAGAAGTAAAATTACAAGCACCTTTCCCCCATCCTTTCTCCTTCCTGAGCTCTCCCTCCTCCCCACACGATGACCATTGTGTCTCCAGGGACACGAAAACGACACCAAAAATAGTTTTATTAAAAACAGAATGTTTAAATTGCAGTAGAAAATAGAGCAGCAGAAGCCAAATCTGGACTTTAGATACAAAAGGACCCAGATGAACACGAGGCCCTGGCTCCTTTCCTTTCCCTGCCCACAAACCCATGCCTGGGGAGCTGACAGGAGCCCAGCACAGGCACAGGGAGCCTTCCCAGGGGCTGCACATCCAAAGCCTTGGGAGCGCCTGGGTCACCCCAAACCTCACCTGTGCCACTGGCACCTGCAGCTCTGGGCACTCTCCAAAACGCTGCATCAGGCACCGGGCCTGGAATGTCCCGGCTTTAACCACACACCTGCGGGAAGCACAAAACATTGCGGCTTTAGGGCCGGCCTGAGCAGAGCTCCGGGCTCAGAGCCCGGCCCGGGGACTCGATGGCACCGCGGGCAAAAGCTGCGCTGCCGGAGGGAGGGAGGGAGGGAGGGAGGGAGGGATGGCCGGGCCTCAGAGTAATTCTAGAGCTAAAGCGGTGAGAGACATCAGCTCGCCTCAGATAATACATGCCAGCGCTCATCCCGGGCCGGCCAGTGCCTCCTCCTCCTCCTCCTCCCCTTCCTTCCACAGCCCCGGCACCGGCACCCACACAGAGGATCCCCCCGTTCCCCGCTATCCCCCCGTTCCCCGCTATCCCCCCCGTTCCCCGCTATCCCCCCCGTTCCCCGCTATCCCCCCAATCCCCGCTATCCCCCCCAATCCCCGCTATCCACCCCGTTCCCCGCTATCCCCCCCGTTCCCCGCTATCCCCCCAATCCCCGCTATCCCCCCGTTCCCCGCTATCCCCCCAATCCCCGCTATCCCCCCCAATCCCCGCTATCCCCCCCGTTCCCCGCTATCCCCCCCAATCCCCGCTATCCCCCCCAATCCCCGCTATCCCCCCCGTTCCCCGCTATCCCCCCAATCCCCGCTATCCCCCCCGTTCCCCGCTATCCCCCCAATCCCCGCTATCCCCCCCAATCCCCGCTATCCCCCCCGTTCCCCGCTATCCCCCCGTTCCCCGCTATCCCCCCGTTCCCCGCTATCCCCCCCGTTCCCCGCTATCCCCCCGTTCTCCCGGTCCCGTCCCGCACCCCGCGGCCGCTCCCCAGGATCATCCGCCCGCGCTGCCCCGGGAGGAGGAGCCGCCGCCAGGATCCGCTCCCGGGCCGTGCCCGCCTTGCCCTGGATCCACCCTCATCTCCCCCGCCTCCATCCCCATCCCCCTCCACTCTCGGGGCATCCTTCTCCACCCCAGCCGGCTCCATCCCCTCTGCCTCCATCCTGGGACCATCGATAAAAGATCCGTGTTAATCACAAAAGCATTGGGGCTTGTATAAACCAGAATACTAAGCTCTGAAGTGAAGCATGGACACTAGATAAAAGAAATGATATGATTAAATAGTTCTGTTTAAAATCACCTTGTTATATTATGCTATGTTATGTTTTCCAAGTAAGCTGCATGGACTACCAGCTTGCAATATCAGTCTTCCCGATAGCCCTTCCTGCCTTTGTTTGATCAGTGCTGCCAATCTCAAGGAGCAGACTTCCAGATTTCACTGGTGGTTATCTACAAGGACCAGACGGTTATCTGTGAGACTGACTGTCTCCGGAGAGTTTGTGAATTGGGATAAGGACGTTTATTCGACCACCACTGCTTACCTGGTGTTATGAATGATGTTCTATTTTTCCAATTTATCAAGCAACAAGATTAAATTTAATAGTAGATTTTTAAATTGTAACAAAAATGAATACAATCAAAGTATTGGAGATGACAATTAAAGTATTGGAGATGAATACAATCAAAGAGCATATATTTGAGAATATACAAAATTTGGCAGTAAGTAATTCAGTATCATTGAGGTTCGTATAAAGCATAAGCAAAACTGACCGGGGGTACAGGGAGTGGCTCCCATTCCTCACGTACCAAAGCATCCAGGCTAACAATCCCACTTATATACTGTAGGCTACAGAAGGTTCTAGAAAACTCCTCCTACCTTCTATTCCTAAAATCTCCGTCACTGTGTGTACGGTGCATGCTCTATAATGGGTTAGGGGGTCTCTCATCCTTTTGAGGGTCTTATTTCCGATGAAGGCTCATCGTCTTCATCAGTGACCGAGGTGTGACCTGCAGGTAGCTCAGGTGCACTGTGTGACTGAGCAGATGTTTTCCATAACAAGACTTTAATTGAGTCCCATGCTTGGAATCATCCCATTTTGGCCCATTTCAAGGTCAAAACTTTCTATTTCTAGATGCTGCTTGTCAGACCTATGTCCTTCTACTATTCTTGTTTGACTTTTTTCCAACCTTCTTCTTCGACTCCCAACATCTGGAAGATGTCCTGTGTCCTGTCTCACCCATGTCCCGCCTCACTCTGTAACAATTGTCTTCTATTGATCTAAATACAATTTTGCTAATATAGTTACAAATTAATTAGTACGGATCACATTTATCACACCTTAATTTTCTATTTATGTAAAAAAATCCATACATTTTTGGCAACCAAAATTTTTTTTGGTCATTGGTTCTAAGTAACACAATTCCCTTCATTAATAATTGACCACTACTGGCTAAGTATTTCTCCAGCTTTATGATTATTTCTCCTATTTTAGTACCATTGTCATATTTTTAATCATTTTTCTCAGACCTTAAAAAAGGTACCCATTTGGGATTCATGGAGACATTTCTGGGGTACATTTGAGGCAGTTTTCAGTCTAGGCAGGGATTTTAGACAGAACTTGAGAGTCCGGAAGAAACTTGGGAGACCTGAGTGGGCACTAGGAGGAGCACTGAGAGATTGTGATGGACACTTCAGGGCCTGGGGGAGCTCTTGGGGGTCCAGGAGGGCACTTGGAGGTCAGGGAGGGGAATCTGGGGCCATTCGGGGTCCAAGCGGGCTCTTGGGGGGCTCTAACGGGGCTCTCTGGGGTGCAGGGGATGATGGGAGTTGTAGGCACAGGTATAATATGGTTTGATAGAGCCGTGGAGCATCATGGGAGTTGTAGGTGCAGCTACAATGTCTCTCGGTGGGGCGCAGTGCATGATGGGAGATGAAGGCACGGCTGCAATAGCACTCTCTGGGAACTGCGAAGCATCATGGGAGCTGTAGTCCCGGAAGTGGCTCTGACAAAGAAAGGAAACTCCTCTTTGCCAGACCTCCTGAGGAGAGACCCTGCATCAACATCAATCACAGAATGCTGCAATCACCTCTGCTCTAAAGAGAACAGTAATAAAATACACCCTTGAAAATAGGAATGGATATTTCTTAGAAACTCTTTGAAATATTTCTCCATATCTGGAGTTGAAAACCTTCCCAATGAACTGCACCAGACCAGAGGGAAATCAAGGCAGAGCCATGGTTTGTCAGGACTTGCTTGATCCCAATAAGCCCTTGTGTGCATTTGGTGCTGCCAAGGAGCTCCAAATAATATTTTCGAAATAT
This sequence comes from Sturnus vulgaris, assembly GCF_052056855.1. Taxonomy (NCBI): domain Eukaryota; kingdom Metazoa; phylum Chordata; class Aves; order Passeriformes; family Sturnidae; genus Sturnus; species Sturnus vulgaris. Next base: position 1,897,095 of record NW_028276756.1, on the reverse strand, counting down.
TGGCTCTCTCTCTGCAGTGCTGCCTTTGCCAGGAGCCCGGCCCAGCTCAGCAGCACAGACACAGCACAAGGACTTTAATGACCCTCTCGGGGTTGGGGCTGAGTCCCTGAAAATCAGTCCCTGAAAGGGAGTTGAAGAAACCTCTCAAGAATTCCAAGTCCGATTCAAACTCCAAAGTTTCTCTTACTTTTAGTGCGTCCCACTGATAAATGTGAAGGAGGTTTCCGATGGATTGAATTAGAACAGGAAAAGAAACCTCTCAAGAACTCAAAGTCATATTCAAAGTCCAAAGTTTCCTGAAGTTCTAATGGGTCCCACTGAGGGACATGACAAAGAAATTGTCTCCAGGTGCTGGTTTGTTGTTTTTACGTTATATTTTCAGAATGTGTGTTCATTGCTTTTATTATATATTTTTAAAGTGTGGCCGTATTGTTTTTCTGTTGTAATTTTTGGTGGGGATTTTTGCTCTTGCAAATGAAGCAGAGAGATAGGACAGTTCATTTAGAAAGTGTGATTTATATTTTTTTATTTTCTATCCAGGCAGAAATGGTAAGTTTTTCTTACAAATGGTCACAGCATGGCTTAGAAGTCACAAGACTTATGGTTACAAGGTCTTTTAAGGATTTATTAACCAATAAAGAACTGTCAACAGAGATATTTAGGTTTCTAATTCAATGCAAAGATATTTCATCTTACTGACTCATACCACAGAGTGAACTTTCTTAGCCAATTATATCCCAACACACAAACTTACATTGCTGCACTCTAAAACTTCTTCTTCCCTTTGTAAGTACCTTTATTTCTTCTACATCTTAAATTCTAAAGCTAAACTTGTGTTTAGTTCTATGCCTTGCCTTACAGACCCTTGCATTTTGAATTCCAACACAGCAATGAATTGACTTTGCTCTGGATGTTGCCTGCAGCCTCCATCAGCTCCAGCTGAGCTTTGCCTTTCCTAAACACATGAACACACGCTCAGGGCAGATTTCTGAATTCCTCCTCTGGACTTTGTCCTCACTTCCACCTCCTGGTCGTTGTGCTGTGGCTCATGCCTGTCATTTGTCCCTGGGGCAGCACAGCCCCCCTGGCCAGCACAGGCCCCACATCCCCTCATCAGACACGGCACAGCACAGGGAGTGTTTTGGGTGGGCAAATGTTCCCCACCAGAGTGTCCACTCCACACCTCAGTGTCCAGTCCCAGCACCCACATCCCGTGCCAGGGTTCACAGAGAGCCCTGCTCTGGGCTCTGCCAAGGGCTGGGTGAGGAGGGAGCCCCAGCAGGGCTGATGCTGCCCCTAGAGCAGTGCTGAAATGGGCAGGAGGAAGGAGATAAGCACAGAACAAGTAGACCATGAAACGGGTGAGAACCCAGGTCTGGAAGTGGCTGATGGAAGAGGCTGGAGGGATGCTCAAAGCCCTGGGGCACCTTCTCACACTGGCCATGCCACCAAGGCCACAGACCAAGCTCCTCAGTGCTGCACCTGCCTGTCTGAGTTCCCTGCCAGGGCACTGGCACAGCAGCACACACCTGCTGGAACGTGTCCTGGCCCTGCAGAGTCACACAGCTCAGCTGACACGAGTGGGTTTTATCTCCTGGGCAGTTCTCAGTCTAGCCCAGCTTCTGCCCAGCTCTGCCCACCTCCCCTGCCCTCACCCAGCCCAGCCCATTCTGGGTGAACCCCATGGCAGTGCCTGCTCTGGGGTGCTCCAGCTCTGGGGGCACTCACCCCACAGCCCTGGCCCCTTGAAGGGCTCAGCAGCTGCTGAGGGGCAGAGAGGGAGCTCAGCCTCCACATCAGCCCCAGGGCTGGAGCTCCCCATGGCAGGGGAAATGGAGCTCAGGGACAGTGCAGAACTGCTGGTCCTGGCTCCAGGAGATGCCCAGCACAGGCTGCCTCTGCCTGCTCAGTGCCAGCCCCTCTCTCTCCCCAGGCCAAGAGAGCAGCCCTTGGCAGGGGACAGAGGGGCCTGGCCAGAGCTGGTGCCTGCAGCAGCAGCAGCTTCCTCTGCATTCGTCCCTGCAGACACAGAAACGCTCCCTTGCTCCTCTCCCTGCACATCCCTTTCCCCAGCTGAGCGTGTCCTGCCTGGCCTGGCTGGCTTGTCCTGCTGGCCCAGCCCCTGCTCCCCACAGGGCCCTGAGCTGGCCCTGCTGCTCAGGATACACCAGGTTCTGCTGCTGTCCATGGCCGGGGCTGCAGGGAAGCAGCAGCTCCAGGGGGAAGGTTGCAGAAAGGCTCTGGGCAGGGAGGCTGAAAGGGGCACCCCAGGGTCTGCAAGGTCTCTGTGTGGGAGCTGAGCTTGTGACCCCTTGAGCCCTGCCAAGTGCTGGGGATGCACCTGCAGCTCCAGAGGAGATGTGACAGCTGGGAGCAGAGGCAAATAATTCCTGCTGGATTCTTTAGTGTGTTTGCTTCTACAGGTGACCTGCATTCATATGTAGAGGAGGTGTTTTGTGTCAGATAACACTGGTAGAGTGATAAGAATAATATTTTTTATTCTTATGAAATATTAAAAATTAAAATATATTGTATCGTATTTTAATATAAAAATAATATTAAAATTATACATTATAATAATATAGAAAAATAATATTTTGTGCATAATCCACAATGAGAAAAAAATATATATATGATCTGAAGAGCATCTGAGCTTTTCAGTGAATGAGAGAATCATTGATATTCCAGTAGTCAAACCTGTTCAAATACTTTCCTTAGACCTTCCTTGAGATGAGAGGTGACCACCAGTGGGAAAGGCCATCCAGAGCTCTCCATCCTGTCCTGGCAACTTTTGTCTGGGAGAACCCTTGCATAAAGGGAATTTTTTAGAGAGAGTACCAATTTCAGCCTTGGGCACCTGGGAAGACCCAGTGCTCCAGGGTCTGATGAAAGGCAACCCTCAACATTCCAAGATCAGCCAGACCTGTCGGGTGGCCCCCAGGAAGGGAAACCATGCAGATCTGTTCCATCTCCCCTTGCTTCCATGAGGCCCTGCAGGGTCACAATGGCCCTTTGGTTCCATGGGGTCCCACAGTGTCACAGTGGCCCCTTCATTTCAGAAGGCCTCCAAGTGTCTCAATGCTCTCCATGGTTCCATGGGGCCCCACAGTGTCCCCATGGTCTCCACAGGAAGGGAACCACAGAGCTCCAGTGTTTCAGGGGCTGATGAACTGCAGTCATGAGAGGCCAAAGTCAGCCAGACCTGTCTGCAATGGCAGCTTTTGTGTAGGAGCAATCTTGGGATCCAGGACTTTTGGAGCTGGAATTGCAATTTCAGCCATGAGTGCCAGGAGAAGGATTTTGTTTGTTTCCATAGGATGGAAAGCACAGAGCCCCAGTGTTTCAGGGTAGAATAGAGATGGCCAGCAGAGGCTAAGGCCAACCAGACCTCAGTGTCCTGGCAGCTTTTATTCCTTGCAGATAGGAATTTTGGAGGAAAAGTTCCAAATATGACCATCAGTGCCTGTGCAGGAAGAAACGTTCTTTTCCATAGGAAGGAATACACCGAGTCCCAGTGTTTGAAGGCAGGGTGAGAGCTGGCCCTCAGGAAGACAAGGGCAGCAAGACTTGTTGGAAATCACAGCTTTTGTCTGGGAGCAATCCCTGGATATTGGGAATTTTGGAGGGGAAATCCCATTTTGGCTATGTATGATTGAATGAGAAGGACAATTATTTTCCATTTGAAGGAAAGCCCAGAGCCCCAGTGTTTCAGGGGCATATGAGAAGAGAACCTCAACATGCCAAGGTCAGTTGGACCAGTCAGGCCAAACCACTAGACCTGTTACCTGTTCCCTTGTTTCCTTGGGGCTCCACAGTGTCACAATGGTCCCTTGTTTCCATGAGGCCTTGCAGTGTCACAATGGACTCCGTGGTTCCATGGGGCCACAAAGTGTCACAGTGGCCCCTTGGTTCAGTGAGGCCTGTGATGCCTTAAGATTTTAACCTCTATATTTTTGAAAACCTGTACTGCATTTTGGCATAACTTTAAACTCCATATAAAGTGTTAGTTAACTTTCTTTACATTTAGGATAGACAAAACAATTCCTCTAGGCCTGAAACTCAAGGACACCCTAAAGCCTCAGGCTCTGAAAAGTATAAACAAAAGTGAATTGGAGAGAGGGAGCAAACTGGGGGAATATGACTTCAATATCTGAAGCTGTAATTGGAGGATTAACCCCTGATATGCAAACAGACCAAACTTAAATCTGTCTGAAAAACTTGTCACCCCTGTCCATCTTGGGTGTAGCCTCTGGGAGGCTTTTGACTGTCCAAGGTGAATCTATTGAAGGCCTTTAATAAATACCCACTTTATTCCCTTAACCTTGTCTAGCCTCTGTTCCAGATAGCCACTCCAAGGCATCACCTGTAGTGTCAGAATAGTCTCCATGATTCCATAAGGCCCTGCAGTGTCACAACAGACCATTGATTCCATGAGACCCCACAGTGTCACAATGGCCCCTTAGTTCCATTGAGTCCAGGAGTATCACTAGGGTCCCCTTGTTTCCAAAATGCCCCAAAATGCCACAATGGCCCTTTAGTTTCAGAAAGCCTCAAACTGTAAAACTGGTCTCCTTTGTACCATGATGCCTTGTACTGCAACAAAGTTCTCCTTGGTTCCACGGTGTCAGAATGGCCCCTTTGTCCCATGGAGCCCCACACTGTCACTGTGCTCCCCTTGATTCCATGAGGCCCTGCCATGCTACAATGGCCCCAATGGCTACAATGGTCTCCAGGGAGACTCTCTACAACCACCTGAACAGAGGCTGTAGTCAGGTGGGGGTCGGTCTCTTCTCCCAGGCAACCTCTGACAGAATGAGAGGACACAGTCTGAAGGTGAGCCAAGGACAGATTAGCTTTGATATCGGGAAAAAATTCTTCACTGAAAGGGTCATTGGGCACTGGAATCTTCTGCCCAGGGAGGTGCTGGAGTCACCATCCCTGGAGGCATTAAAAAAAACAACCTTGGATATGGCACTCAGAGCCATGGTTTAGTTGATGAGGTGATGTTAGGTCATAGGTTGGACTTGAGAATCTCAAAGGACTTTACCAACCTCATTCATTCTCTGATTCTGTTTCATAGTAGTGTCCATTGTTCCATGAGGGCCTGCAGTGTCACAATGAATGTTTGGTTTCATGAGTCCCCACAGTGTAATAACGGACCCTCAGTGCCAAGAGGTTTCTCAGTGTCACAATGGTATTTTGGTTGCAATGAACTTCTGGTTCCATGAGCTTTCATAGACTCATCAACAGTTCTGCAATGTCACAATGCACCCATGGTTTCAGGAGGTTCCACAGTGTCACCAGGGCCTCCTTGGAACTACAGTATAACAGTGGGCCTTTGGTTCCATGTGGCCCCACTCTGTCAAAATGGATTTCGGTTCCATGAGCTCCCACAGTGTCAAAAAGCCCCTTTGGTCCTTGAGGTTCCACAGTGTCACAGTTGATTCCTTGATTCAGTGAGGCCCCGCTGTCACAAAATCTCCAAAATATCAGAATAAGACTCCTTAACACTAATTTCGTGCTAAAGAGGGTATCATTTATTCAGGCCCGAGGTCCAGCAGGGGAAAACACCAAACCTTACATAGACATGTGATGCTAAAAGCATGTTGTTCATGTACAATTGCTACATGTGTATTACAATTTATCCATTACCATGAAATCAACCCCAAGTTCCCAGTTCACTCCTTGCTTTTTCTATCACTGCACCCTTGAGCCAGCTGTCATTTTCTTTTGCAACCATCCCTGCCAGGAAAAGAGTCCCTCAATGCCTCGTTTCTCTAATGAAAGTCCAAACACAGTAAAAATTGATTGAAACCTTTTGACATCAAGGCCAAGGCTCTGTGTGTGCAGGCAGAGGCAGGCAGGAGGCAGAGCTGTCAGCAAAGGAAGGGGCCAGCGAGGTGGGGCAGCCGGGGGATGACGACAGCCTGCAGGGACAGAGGCGCAGGGCATGGACACCGTAGGACAGCCTGGGCTGCAGAGGGCACAGGGATGGGCAGCAGCTGAAAGGCCCTGACACAGCCAACTCCTGCAGCACTTGGGCCATGCAGGCTGGCCCTGGGCCTGAGGCCAGCAGGGGACAAGTGAGCCTTGCTGTGCTGGGGCCTCATTGCCTCCTTGTCCCTGCTCAGCAGCCTGGCAGGGGCCGCCCCATGGTGCTGCCCTTGGCATTGCACATGCCCAGAGCCCAGTGGGCCGGGAAGAGCCCTGAGCAATGAGGGAGGGACAGGATGTGCCTTGCCAGGGGCTGGGGCTCAGCCCTTGGCCCTTTGCATTCCTGAAACACATCCAGGTTTGCTCAGCATCACAGACACCTTTCCCTTGTTTGTCCCCTCTATCATCAGTGCCTCCAGTGTTCTGCTCTAACTGGAACCTGGGGACATTTTCTCAGTCATATCCCTCAGTGGAATCCATTAAAACCTCAAGAAACTGTGGAGTTTGAATATGACTGAATTCTTGAGAAGTTTTCCTTCAGCTCGCTCTCAGGGACTGATGTCCAGGGACTCAGGACTGTTGAAAAATCCCAGCTCTACAGAGATGGGGAAACTGAGAGGCACTTTTTAAAAAAAGATTTTTTTCCATTATCAGTCTCCTTGAAGGGTGAAACATAAGAGAATAAAACTCCATGCTATGCCATCAAAACCCAAGTGTTTTCTTGGTTACAACACTTTAGAAATGCTTTTCAGCCTATTAGCTTTTGCCACGCAATGGTGGAAATAATTCTAACATCAATCACCTAGTATTCTACCCCATGTGCTCTTGTCACAATGCATCTTTCATGTTCTAATTCTCCAAAATATCTGATCTTTTTGCAAGGCCATTGTTTGAAACTTGTTTCTTGTTCAATCTCTCTCTCAGCAATGTCTTCTCTATTCCAGGGCCATTCTGAGTCAGCACACCTTATCTCAGAGTTTGCATCCAGATGTACAAGACTGTGTGAGCTTTCAGTCAGGCTTTGAGAATCCTTTACAAATCCATTGCTCACAAATATCCATCACAGAATGTTTCAATCACCTATGCTCTAAAGACAAGAGTAATAAAATACACCCTTGAAAATAGGAATAGAAATATCTAAGAAGGTATTATTCTTATTTCTGCCATAACTTGAGTTTAAAAAACTACTGAATGAACTGCACCAGACGTAAATCAAGGCAGAACCCTGATTTGAATTTCAAGAATTCAGTCAGAATTAAATTCTAGATTTTCTGATTCTGTTCATGTGTCCCACTGAGGGACACAACTGAGAAAGTGTCCCCAGGTTCCAGTGAGAGCAGGAAATCGGAGGCAGAGACGACAGGTGGTGTGGGAAATGCAGGCACGGAGAGCTCTCAGGGCCTTGTGCATACAGGCTCAGAGATTGAGATGGATCCAAGGTTTGACCCAAGACCTTGGAGAAATCTTGGACAATCAGAGCATTAAAAGTAAAATAGATATAAAACAGGAATAAAAGTTTTTAGTTTAAGTAGAAATATGTTTTAAGCAAACAGAAATAAGCATTATGTAAGGAAAGCAGTATGTTAAGTAAGATAGTAAAAGATTGTAAAGCTTAGCAATAGAACTTGTTATAATGTTAATTAGAAGTTTAAGATATATCAATGTAGGTTTGTGAAGTGTTATAGGATTGGTTGCAAAATGACACATTACTGCAAAGCCATGAGAAGGAAAGCAATTAATGATTGGTGTAAAAGGATGCTGGCAAAATTCACAGAAGTATTTGATTGGCTAAAAACTAACATAAGGCATTGTAACTAAGAATGAGGAGGCTTCTGATAGTTTGGTGTTGGATGTAACAGCTTTAATGTCTCACCCTTCTATGAGACTGACACCATGAGGCCATAAACCATCTTTGACAACGTCTCTCAGTTGCCCCATCTCTTGTAATATCAATCTCCCAAACCACATTTTTTTGACATCAGACATGACTAATGAAATCAATAGGGACTTATGGACACCAGGTCTATCCCATTAAAGTCAATAGGGATTTAGGGACACCTGGTTTATCCATTGAAGTCAATGGATTTCTGGTGAAATTTGGTCCTAAAATGGGGAAATTTGGGGGAAATCTTGGTCTGAATTCTGGGAGTTTCCATTCCAGGATTGCAATGCTGATGCTCTGGATGTCCTGGATGAATTCCTGGAGGCCAATCCCAAATCCCTGATCCCTCACCTGCTGTCCATGCTGGAGCTGTGCCTCCAGCTAAGCCCAAAAATGTCCATTTTCAGCCTGAAATCTGGGAATTCCAAACTCAAAATTGGGATTTTTAGCAGCAAAAATGTTAGACATCAGCTCTGCCCGCTGAAGTCAGAGGATTGAAGGACACCAGTTTTCTACCACTGTGAAGTCAATAGGGATTTAGGGACACCAGGTCTACCCATTGATAGGGCTTGATTGGGAAGAGTTACTCTTTAAACTGGGAGCACTGGGAAGGGCTAAGGGGGGACACTGGGGTGACTGGGAGCACTGAAGCAAAAGTGAGGCCACTGGGAGGGATTTGTAGAGATAAATGGAGATAAACAGGACTCCAGATCTAACCAATTGAAGTCAATAGGAATATAGGGACAGCAGGGCTACCCTTTAAAGGCAATGGGGTTTAGGGGCACCAGGTCTGCCCAATCAAAGCAATGAGGATGTTTGAGACACTAGGTTTCAGGGGTCCCAAGGGGTTTTTGGTGATCCAGGTATCCAAGGGGTAACGAGATGTATCCAGGTGATTTCTGGGGGTATCCAGGTGATTTTTGGGGATAGCCAGGTGGGCTGGGAGGGATCCAGGTGATTTTGGGCAGTATCCAGGTGTACCCAGACAAATTTTGGGGATATCCCGGCTATTTTTGGGGCACCCAAGTGCCCTGACTCACCCTGACAGGCCAGGAGAAGATGATGGCCACCGTCCTCCCAGTCGATGTGGACACAGATGACCCTTGGCAGTTGTGGGGCTGTTGGGGGGCACCCCAACATTCAGGGGTACCCCAAAACGTCAGGTGAGGACATCAGGGGTGGGAGGGAGCCCTGAGTTACCTCAGGAGAGGATGCAGTGCAGGTACAGCCAGGTGCTTTGGTGCATGGGATTGGTGAAGATGGTATTCTGCAGCAGCTCCAGCTCTGGGGTGGGCAAAGGAAGCACCCCAAAATCTCAGGGTGGCAGCAGGGGAAACCCCAATATCTCACTGGGGACACCCAGGTATCCAGGAGTTCAGGTCTACCCAATGAAGTCAATGGAGTTTCAGGAACACCAGGTCTACCCATTCAACCCAACAGAACCCACCAGCTCCCACTTTAGGTGAGGACGAAGCTGGACAATTTTGGGGATCTCGTAAAATTGTTGGAGATTTTTTGAGGAATCCCTCACCTTCCTCCAGCCTTCCAGGGGGCAGTGCCCTTGCCGTAGTTCCTGGTGGGCATCACCAGCCCCAGGCAGTGTTGCCAGGCCGAGAAGTTGGAGAAGTTGCGGCTCAGCAAGGCCCTGGTGAAGGCCAGCTCAGCTTTGAGGTCCTGCCCGGCTGCAAGTGCCTACCAGTGTTCCCAGGTGTGGACTGGGAAGGCACCAGTATAAACCAGTAAGCACTTGGAGCCACTCCCGAGCTCCTGAGGCCTGTGGCAGCAGCTCTCAGTATAAAACAGTATGGCCTCATGCACCCAAACCCATACTCAGTGTAGTCTAGGGGCTCCTAGTGTGGTCCTGGGGCTCCCAGGTTTATACTGGGAAGGCACCAGTATAAACCAGTAAGCACTGGGAGTCACCCCTGAGCCCCTGAGCCCATGGCAGCAGCTCCCAGTATAAACCAGTAAGGCCAGCACTACCTGAAGTCACTCCCAGTATGTCCCAAGCCCCATCCCAGTATAAACCAGTAAGGCCAGCATCCCCAGAAGTTGCTCACAGTGGAGTGCCAAGCATCCCCAAGCTCCCTCCCAGTATAACCCAGTACACCCCAGTCTGACCCAGTAAAATCCAGAATATCCCTCTATAACCCAGTATAAACCACTACAACCCTGTCACCCCCAGGACCACATCCCAATATAAAGCAGTATAACCCAGTATAACCCAGTGACTCCCGGCACACAAACCAAATATAAACCAGTGTAACCCAGTATGACCCAGTATAACCAAGTATAACCCAGCATAAACCAGTCACCCCCAGTACCACATCCCAGAATTACCCAGCACAAATCAGTAACCCCCCAGCAGCCAATCCCAGTACAAACCAGTATAAATCAGCACAACCAGTACACACAGTGCTAGGTCCACCCAGACACTCACACACCCTCTCTCAGTATAACCCAGTACAACCCAATGACCTCAGCCCCGTCCCAGCACTTCCTGGACCCCATCCCAGCACAAACCAGTACAAACCAGTACAAGCCATTCACAGTTGCAGGGGTCATCCACCAGGAGGTGCTCACACAGCGCCAGGTCCTCCCGGCCAGCAGGGGGCGCTGCAGTGTCCAGTGTGACCCTACAGAACCAAGGAAACCCCTGTGACACTGCGGGGCCCCACGGAACCAAGAGTCCATTGTGAGACACCTGGGCCACGTGGAGCCAAGGAACCATTGTGACACTGGGGAAACTCATGGCACCAAGGGGCCACTGTGACACTGTGGGGCCTCATGGAACCTGTGAGCCATTGTGACACTGCACGGCCTTGTGGAACCAAGGAGACCACGGTGACACTGTGGGGCCACATGGAACCAAGAGTCCATTGTGACACTCTGGAACTACAGAGACCATTGGTGAGAGTATGGAACCTCGAGGAACAAAAGTCCATTGTGACAGATCAAGGCCTCATGGAACCCAAAAGAGCGTTGTGACACTGTGGGGCCCCAGGGACCCAAATCTCCATTGTGACAATGCAGAACCTCATGGAACCAAGAGTGCATGGTGACCCAGCAAGGCCTTGTGGAACCAACGAAATCAAAGGTCTCAAACATTCCTTGCAGGGTTCTGACTTGGGGAACCTGTTTGGTGGTACCTTGGGCTGGCACACACTCATAGAAGGTGTCTGTTTTCAATGAGGAAATTCAGGAGTTTTAGATTGCTTCAAAACAAAACAAAAAAAAGGCAAGAAACTACTTTTGGCCTGAGTGCAGCCAGTTCTCCAAGCAAAGCAGGTCCCAGGTGAGTGAGGACAGACAGGATGGGGTTGGGCAATGTGGAGCAAGGTTGTCCACACTCAGACCTCAAGGCACAGCTTCTCTGAGCAGGCCAAAGTTCCTGAGGAGACACCCTGGATCAATATCAACCACTGAATACTGCAATCACATATATCTAATGAGAAGGGCTATAAAACACTCTCTTTAAAATAGGAATTCATATTTCATAGAAGCTCTTTGAAATATTTCTCTCTAACTGTAGTAGGAAACCTTCCTAATGAACGGCACCAGACCAGAGGGAAATCAAGGCAGAGCCATGGTTTGTCAGGACTTGCTTGATCCCAATCAGCCCCGTGGTGCATTTGGTGCTGAGCCCTTGAACCTCAGGGCCTGAGAGGAGATGGCACAAACCTTTCCAGGGGTCCAAGGCAGAAGAAAAACCCAAAGTGTCTCAAAGCATTAATGGGCCCCACTGAGGTCCATCCCCAACACAGGCTCCTCATGGACACTCTTTGGAGGAGAGAATGGGAGGCCAGGATTGCCCAAAAATGTCTCTGAGACTGAGAAAAGAAAGGAAAAAGGAAAGTTCCTTAAAAAACTGAAGTTCCTTGAAGTATTAATGAGCCGCAGTGAGTGTCAATACAAAGTTCTCTCAAGGGACTTGTTAAAGCCGATAATTGGGGGCATCATTGCATAAACTACTAAAGAGTTGGTGTAAAAAGGTAAACTCCAAGTACCTTAAAAAAACTTAGTACCTTCAAGTATTAATGAGCCCCAGTGAGTATCATTACTGACAAAGGCTGTCAAGGGACTAATTAAAGCAGATAATTGAAGGCCAGGATTGCACAAAGATCTCAGAGAACTCCAAGGGAAAAGCAATAACCAAAGTCCTGTAAAAAACCTGCAGTCCCTGGGAGCATGAAGGAGCCCCCCAGGGCCATTCCTGACCAAGGCTCCCCAGGGACTCGTCCCAGCAGATCCCTGAGGCCACTGGGATGTGGGGGGATGCTGAAGGCAGGACAAGGGGTGCCAGTGGCCAGCCTTGCTGGGGCTGTGCCAGGAGGCCCCAGTGGCTCAGGACAAGGTGTCTCCTCCCAGCCCTTGGTGGCACAGACCCTGCTGTGCCCCAGGGCACCAAGACTTGGCTTCTCTTTGTCCCCACTTGTCATTACTGCCTCCAATTTCCTGCTCTGACGGGAACCTGGGGACATTTTCTCAGTTGTGTCCCTCAGTGGGATCCATTAAAACTTCAGGAAATTTTGGAGTTTGATTGTGACTTGGAGTTCTTGAGAGGTTTCTTCAGCTCTCTCTCCGGGACTGATGTTCAGGGCCTCAGCACAAACCCCAAGAGGGTCATTAAAATCCTTGTGCTGTGTCCGTGCTGCTGAGCTGGGCTGGGCTCCTGGCACAGAAGGCGATCCTGGCAACCAAGAAGAGCTTCAAAAACACATTTCTCTTCATGAGCAGCTCTTCTCCCAGCCCAGCAGGGCTGGGGCACTGCCTGCAGCCACCCCAGGCACAGCACAGAGGCACAGAGAGCTTCAATCATTCAGGGCTGGGAAGATGCTCAGAATGCCTGGGGCAGAATCACTCCCAGCCCTTGACACAGGAAGCCTCTGGCTGCAGGACAATGCAGCTGCAGCTCCTGCAGTCATCTCCTAAAGCTGCAACATCCCAATGCCTGCAGACTGTGTGAGTACATTCTCTGATGATCTCTTGTGTAGAGCAGCCAGGGGTGCCCAGGGCTGTCGTGCAGAGCAGGGTCCTGCAGCCCAGGGCGCTGTGCTGGGGCAGGGACTCTGCTGCCTGCCAGGGACAGCTCTCAGCCAACCTTGGGAGCTGCTCCCAGCACTGGGGGACAAGGTATGGATGGAAGGAGACAGCTGGTGAGGCTTGGAAGTGTTCTCCTTGTGTGGTGATGATGCTGCATTGTTGAGGACTGCTCCCAGCATAACATTTAAATCTAGAACCTTTTCAAACACATTATACAGGGAGCACAGTGAGGCAGGGACTGCATAAAAGGGAAAATCGTGACTTTATAATCTACTGCTCTGTATTGCATAGATAGGAAATTGCATATAGATATTTATCTCTCAGATCAGGTTGGGAAAAATATATTTTTTTTTTTTCTCGGATCTTAATAAAGAAGGCAGTGACAGAAATCAGCACAAGGTCCCTCACAGGCAGCATCAGTCTCACTTTTCGAGCCTCCTCGGTGTTGCTGTGATGTTCCCATCAAAGCCTGCACAGTCAGAGCTGACTCTGGGCAGTGCCCTGTGCTGGGAGGGGTGTGCAGGGCAGAGCTGAGCCCCCAGGGCTGGGCTGGGCTCTGGCAGCACTGGCAGGGCTCAGCCCTGGGCACAGGGAAGCAGCTGCTGGCAGGGACAGCTCCAGGCAGCAGAGCCCTGGACAGGCAGTGGGGGAAAAGTGACACCAAGCTGGGCTGGGATATTTCAAGTCCTCTCCAAACTGAACTATACTACACTACTTCATTACAGATCCCCATGCCAGGACACAGGAAATGTCCAACATCAGCTCCATCAGCCACTTCCTCCTGCTGCCATTGGCAGACACGCGGCAGCTGCAGCTCCTGCACTTCTGCCTCTTCCTGGCCATCTCCCTGGCTGCCCTCCTGGCCAACGGCCTCATCATCAGCGCCGTAGCCTGCAGCCACCACCTGCACACCCCCATGTTCTTCTTCCTGCTCAACCTGGCCCTCAGCGACCTGGGCTCCATCTGCACCACTGTCCCCAAAGCCATGCACAATTCCCTCTGGGACACCAGACACATCTCCTACGCTGGATGTGCTGCACAGGTGTTTTTCTTTGTGTTCTTCATCTCAGCAGAGTTTTCCCTTTTGACCATCATGTGCTATGACCGCTACGTGTCCATCTGCAAACCCCTGCACTACGGGACCCTCCTGGGCAGCAGAGCTTGTGCCCACATGGCAGCAGCTGCCTGGGCCAGTGGCTTTCTCACTGCTCTGCTTCTCACAGCCAATACATTTTCCCTGCCCCTGTGCCATGGGAACGCCCTGAGCCAGTTCTTCTGTGAAATCCCACAGATCCTCAAGCTCTCCTGCTCCGAATCCTATCTCAGGGAACTTGGGCTCATTGCAGTTAGTGCCTCTTCATCTTTGTGTTGTTTTATGTTCATTATTTTCTCCTATGTGCAGATCTTCAGGGCTGTGCTGAGGATCCCCTCTGAGCAGGGCCGGTATAAAGCCTTTTCCACCTGCCTCCCTCACCTGGCTGTGGTCTCTCTGTTTATCAGCACTGCAGTGTTTGTCTACCTGAAGCCAGCCTCCATCTCCTCCCCATCCCTGGATCTGGCCGTGTCAGTTCTGTACTCAGTGGTGCCACCAGCCCTGAACCCTCTCATCTACAGCCTGAGGAACCAGCAGCTCAAGGATGCCCTGAGAAAATTGATAACTCTGTATTTTCTGAAGCATTCAACTTTTCTGATGCATAATCTTCTGAATGTAACTTTCTAAAAGCTCGCCTTTTTTTTTTTTTCCATATTTGTCTGCTCTTTCTATGGTATCTGTTTCTATTGTTGTAATATTTCTTACAAAATACTGTAGTGTTAGTCTTTCCATTTCTTCATTAATATCTACCTTTCTTTTGAAACACAAAGACATGCAAGAGGTCTTTCTGCTGTGCATTTAAATAAAACAAGTGCCTGCCCTGCCCTGTGTGTTCAGGATCTTTCCTGAGCCCTTCTCTGTCTCTGCAGGGCAGTGCCTGTGGGCAGAGGTGGAGGGAAGAGACTCCCAGCACAGCAGCACAGCCAGGGACAATGGCCCTGGCTCTTCCCACATCTGCTCTTCCCAACTCCACCCTCTCCTTGCCAGCCCTTCTGTGGCTGTGAGGCCGCAGTGCTCTGGCAGCTTGGTCACTGTCCTGCTGCGTGTCCGTGCTGTGCCCACAGGCAGGGACAGGCCATGGGCACTGCTGGGACACAGCTGGGCTCCAGCACAGCAGCTCCATGAACAAAGGGCATCTCCTGAGGGCAGGGCAGGAAGGCTTTGCTCCTCTCCAGAGCTGCTGTCAGCAATGTGCTCCAGGAATGCCCTGGCCAAGCAAAGCCCAGTGCCTGGGGCAGAGGGGCAGTGTGCAGGGGGCACACAGCAGTGTCCTGGCACAGCCAGAGCTCCTGGGATGGACCTGAGGGAGCAGCAGGGCAGGGCCTGGGCTGTGTCTTTGTTCTGGGCACAGCCTGAGAAGGTGCCCCAGGGCAATTGTCCCACACCAGCCCCTGCAATCACCACACTCAGCACTGGCCTCTCCCCCAGCTGCACGAGGTTGTTTGTCCCTGCATGGAGGGACACCGAGTGACCAGGCCAGCAGCCATGTTTGCTCTGTACTGAGGAGATTTCAGCAGTGCATCATGTGTGTGTGGGGAGATGAACCCGAGTGAGCACAAACACCATCATCAGCACTCGGGGGTGGCACAGTTCTGGTGGCACAAACAGTGCCTTGAGGCCACTACACTCTGTGAAAACACCTGAATTCATTAGTGGGGTGTGCTTAGGATTGCATGGAGAGAAACATTCTTGCAGGGATGTTCCAGGAAAAAATATTCAAGGCAGCTACGGACTGCAGAGAGAGACAAATGGAATGGTAGGTTTTTGGGAAGAAATCAGAGCTACCTCCCTTCTGACCCACCCTGAGAACCTGGATAGAGCTGTGTTGTGCTCTGGGCACTGACCAGGAGCTGAGGGATGTGGAAAAGGCCTTTAGAGTCAGGGATGCTGAGAAGGCTGGGCAGTGTCTCTGTGACATCTCTCTCAAACCCCTTGGAAAGGACAGAGATATCCCAGAGGGTCCTGGGTACTTGGGAAGGGCAGACATGGAACCAGTCTGCAAACAGGGCAGGGAGGGGCACTGGGACAGTCACAGACTGGTCAGGCTCAGCAGGGAAGGGCAGCTGGCAAATCCTCCTGCAGCCATTCCAGGCACTGGCAGCACGAGGCAGGGATTGCAGAACCCCCGTGGGAGGGAAAAGAAGGGGATGTGTGCCCAGACTTTAGCCAGGCCTGGGACATGGTCTGCTGTGCTCTCCTCAGAGCCAGACTGGAGCGAGCTGGGCTGCAGGAGAGGAACATGGGGTGGGTGGGAATTTGGCTGAACAATGAGGGTCAAATGTCATCCATGGCACAGAGTCCTCTTGGCAGCCACTCCCTGGTGACATCCCTCAGTGACCAGCCCTTGACCACCAGTGTGGAACATTTCTATTATCTCTACAATGGCATGAAATGCACTTTCAATTCCTTTGTGGATGCTGCCAGGTTGCAGGGAGTCTGTGACCGAATTCATCTGGTTAATGGTGACTGCAAAATGTAATTGGGCAAAATGACTGAGTTGGGTAAATTTCTCTTGTCATCAGGTGTCCACCAAGCCACACGAAAAGGTTGAATTTATGTATCAGAAAAAAAGGCAGTTCAATATGGAAAATCAAACCCAAACAAAAAAAAAACAAAGCAAGACCCACCCGCAACAACAAAAAACCCCACAAACCAAGCAACCACAAAAAGCAAAGGCCATTCACAGAAGCAAAGCAAATCCACAGGAAATCTCCTAGCAGCAGAAAATACTTAACCATATTGTAGCAGGAGTGGATTGTGTATGTGTAGGTGCTGTTTTGAATAAAAATGTTCTTAAAAAAGAAATCAATTCCCTACACCCTTTGCCCCTCTCTTCTCTCAGTTTATTTCAGCTTATCATGGTGTGCCATGGAATGGAACATCCCTTGGTTCATCCAGCCCAGCTGTCCCATCCCTGTTCCCTCAGGAACACTTGCCCGCCCCAAGCCCATGGCTTGGAGGGGCTAGCAGACACACCTCGTGGGGCGAGCACTGTGACAAGGACAGGAGAACAGAACAACATTTACACTGATCAAGGGCAGAGAACAGAACAGCACAGCCTTGGAGAAACAGATAAAGGAGGTAGCTGAGGCAAACAGAAGTCACACAAAATGCAAGGAGGATGCCAGCTCAGCTCTGCAAGGCTGATAAAGCAGAAATTATAAAAAAAATAATATTGCCCTCACTCAAAAGTGGAGGTTGAGAAGAAGCTCCCTGAAAAGGGCACTGGATGTTGAAGACAGACCCCAAAGAACCATATAAGGACTTGTGATAAGGAGTGTAACTATGTCCAATAAATTCAAAGAAAGTGGGGAATAGCTAAAGAGTATGTAACCAGTGTGTGTGATAAAAACTCTGTTCATTCAATGCTCAGTGCACTCGAATGAAGAAAGGTTTGTGTGACAGTGACTACCATGATGTAATAAAGAATATCTGTTTTCAGATATTCAAAACTGTGTTCAAAACTTTCTATCCTGTGGATTTCAGTGTCAGTGGTGTCCTTGACTCCATTATGGCCCTTGCACAGTTTCACAATGGCCCCTTGGTTCCATGGGGCCCTGCTGTGTCACAATAAAACCTCAGTGCCAAGAGATTCTGGAGTGTCACAATGGTCTCCCTGGTTCAAACAGGCCCTGGAGTGTCACAGTGGCTGCTTGGTTCCATGAGCTTCCATAATATCACAATGCTCTCCTTGTTTCTGCAGTGTCATAGTGGGCCCTCTGCTCCATAAGGCTCCTAAATGTCACTGGTGTTCTTGGTTCCATGTAGCCCTGCTGTGTCACCACAGCCCCTTGGTTCCATGAGTTTCTGGGCTGTCAACAACGGTTCCTTTGTTCCAATCAGGCACCGCTGTGTCACACTGGACCCTGGCTTCCATGAAGTTCTTCAGTGTCACAATGGCCCCTTGGATCCATGCGGTCCCATAGTGTCACCATGGTCTCCTTGGATCTGCATTGTCACAATGGACCATTGGTTCCATGTGGCCTGGCTGTGTCACAATGGTCTCCTTGATTCCATGATTGCCCTCAGTGTCACAATGGAGCCTTGTTTCTGTGAGGCTCTGAACTGTCACAATTGTCTCCTTGGTTCCATGAGGATACAAATCTTTGAGTAAACTGAGCAACACCTGCCTAGCACACCTGGACTGTCTGCATTCAAAAGAGGGGTTAAAGGTGAGAAAGGCACCAGCAGATTCCATCTGCAACAGAGATCCAGAGAAAGGACAGGGACAGAGAATTCAGCTGGAAGATTCAGAGAATTCTGCTTACAGACATCATTTCTGGTTACACTGTCCCTTGCAGAAAGATGACAGCATTCCAGGCAGCCTAGACTGGGCATGTGGTTCCTCAGTGGGGTTTGTTGTTTAGGAAACCTGCTCAGGATTTTCCATTCTTTCCTTACAAACAGGAAATCTTCTCCTGGGCCTGTGTGCAGGCAGAGCCCTGAGGAGAGCAGGTGGGACATGGTGCAATGGGCTGGGACACCCAGCTGCAGAGCTCAGGGGACAAGGTTCTGCTGCAGGATACAGGGATGTCAGTCCCAGGTGGGCAATGTCAGACATGGTGAGGCTGGGGGTGAGGAGCAGGTTGTCCAAACAGGGTCAGCCTGCAAGGGGCTCATTCTTCTGCATGTCCAGGCCTCCTAAGGAGACGTTCAGCATCAAGACAACTTGGGGAATGATTCAATTACCTCTTCTCTGAGCTGAAAAAAAAAAATATTCCATTGATTAAAAACTAAAAATCATGGGATGCACTTGGAAATCTTCCTCATTAATAGAACTCCAAACTGACTCCAAACAGCTGCACAAGCCCTGCAGACTTGAAGACAATTGAAGGAAGACAAGGTACTCCTGTGGGCTTTCAGTATTTTGATCAGTCCTGTGGTGGATTTGGGGCTGAGTCCAGGACCCTCAGGCACTGAGAGAAGGTTGAAGAAGCTGCTCCAGGAGTCAGAAGCAAAACTCCAAGTCCCTTGGAGCATCAGTGGCCCCACTGAGGGCAGGGAGTGCCAAAGGCTCCCCAGGGAGTGGTGAGAGCAGATCCTTGAGGGCAGGATTGCAGGAGCCCGAGGCTGTGAGCAGGGAACTGCAATGCTGAGCAAGGCCTGGGCTGGGTGGAGGAAGCAGAAAGGCCAAGGCCTGAGCCCAGGCCTGGGCCAGCAGGGCCTGTCCCTCACGGGTGGCTCGGGGCTGTTCCTGGGGCACTGGGATGGGAGAGAGAGCAAGGACAAATGTCATCAAGCTGTGTGACACTCCAGATGCTCATGGAACCAAGGGCCAGTGTGACACAGCAGGGCCTGATGGAAACAAGAGGCCATGGTGAGCCTGCAGGGCTGGAACACCCCAGAACACTGAAATGCTGGGGGTGACCAAAGATTCCTTTACTTGAGTTTGGTGCACTGGAGAATCCCCAATCAGATATTTTCTAGAGGTAAAAAAGACATAAAATTTTACTTTTAAAGTATAGAAAATCAAGGAACTTTGGGAAAGGATTTAATACAACATCCTAGTCAACATAAAACACTTACCGTAGCCAGAATTTCATTAAATTTGCCTATTTAATCTAGAAACCTTTAAACACTTACATTGTTGCGGTGCCCAAAACTGTTCCATATAAAGACCAGTAGAAGGAGAGGAAAGAGAGAGAGACAAAAGGACAGAAGCTCTATAGACAGACACGCACATGGCTCCCAGCTCCTAGGGTTCCAGTGTGGGTGAGACACAGACCCCAGGAGAAGGCAGGGTATGGACCATGGGCTGAGCGCCTGCTCTGTGTTTAAAGCCCCTGGGCCTTCGTGGGCCTCCCCCAGGTGGGACTTGTGATTGCTGGGGCAATCAGAGCCTGGGTCAGCACCACCCCACTGTGTGACTGATTGACAGCTCATCCCCAGATGTCTGGGACATTGATCTCATCCAGCCTCTGACAGTGACCATGGTGACACTGCAGAACCTCATAGAACCATGGGTCAGTTGAGACAAGGACAGCAGATGATCCAAGGACACCATGGAAACACCATGGAACCCCATGGAACCAAAGAGACCATGGTGACACTCTGATGCCTCATGGAATCAGGGGGACCATTCTGAAACTCAGGACCCCTATGGAACCAAGGGTCAGTGATGAAGCTGTGGGGCCTGTAGAACCAAGGAGTCATTGTGACACTGAAACAAGGGGAATAAAAATTGAAATAAAAGAGTAAAATTTAAAAACACAGGTGGATGCTTTAACTAGAAGGGAGTTGACAAGATGCTATGAATCCTTAAAATTCGCTGTCTTTGCAAGAACAGGAGAAAAGAGCAAGGCTACAAGATAAGATAGAGGGGCAAGAATGTGCAAACAGGATGGATGAGAGAGGCCCCATCCAGAAAAGGGAAGGAGCCCTTGCTGCAGGAGTTGGCTGTGTCAGGGCCTTTCAGCTGCTGCCCATCCCTGTGCCCTCTGCAGCCCAGGCTGTCCTACGGTGTCCATGCCCTGCGCCTCTGTCCCTGCAGGCTGTCGTCATCCCCCGGCTGCCCCACCTCGCTGGCCCCTTCCTTTGCTGACAGCTCTGCCTCCTGCCTGCCTCTGCCTGGACACACAGAGAGCCTTGGCCTTGACACCAAAAAGAGTTCATTCCATTTTTACCGTGCCTGTGAATTTTTAGCACAGGAACAAGGCATGCAGGGGCTGCTTTCCCAGCCAGGATGGTTGGAAGAGAAGAAGAAAATATCTGGCTCAAAGGTGGAGTGATAGAACAAACAAGGACACAACCTGGTAACTTGGGGTGGGTTTTATGGAAATGGGTAAATTGTAATACACATGTAGTCACTGAATATAAGCAACACACTTGTAGAATCATGTGTCTACATAAATTTAGTAGTTATTCCACATTGGACCTGAGGTCTGAAAGAAATCATGCCCTTTTTAGAACCAAAGTACATTTAAAAGTGTCATATTCTGATATTTTGTTGATTTGGTGACAGTGGGGCCTCACAGAACCAAGGAGTCAACTGTGACACTATGGAACCTCAAGGAACAAAGGGGCCTTTTGACATTGTGGGAGCTCATGGAGCAAAAATCCATTTTGAAAGAATGGGACCACATGGAACCTTTGGTCCCTTCTGACACTGCAGCTCCAAGGACACCATTGTGGCACTGAGAAACCTCATGGAACCAAAAGTCCATTGTGACCTAGAAAGGCCTCATGGAACCAAGGGGCCATTGTTATACTGCAGATCCAAGGAGGCCCTGGTGACACTGTGGAACCTCCTGCAATCATGGGTGCATTGTGACACTGCAGGGCCTACCAGAACCAAGGTGACCATGTTATACTACAGAACCTCATGGAACAAAGGGTCCATGGTGACATTGCAGAGCTGTTGCTGAGTGTATGAAAGCTCATGGAACCAGAAGTTCATTGTGACCAAAGGGTCATTGCAACACTCAGAAACCTCTTGGCACCAAGGGTTTGTGATTACACTGTGGGGACTCATGGAACCAAAGGTCCATTGTGACATTGCAGGGCCTCATAGAACAATGGAGACTATTATGAAATCTTCAAATCCAACCTGTGACCTAACATCACCTCAAAAACTAAACCATGGCTCTGAGAGCCACATACAGACTTTTTTTGGCTGCCAGGGACCATGACTCCACCACTTCCCTGGGTAGAATATTCCAGTGCCCAATCACTCTTTTACTGAAGAATTTTTTCCTGATGTCAAAGCTATAGTACCCTTGGCTCATCTTCAGACTGTGTCCTTTCCTTCTGTCAGTGGTTGCCTGGGAGAAGAGAGCGACCCCCACCTGACTACAGCCTCTGTTCAGGTGGTTGTAGAGAGTCTCACTGGAGACCATTGTAGCCATTGGGGCCATTGTAGCACGGCAGGGCCTCATGGAATCAAGGGGAGCACAGTGACAGTGTGGGGCTCCATGGGACAAAGGGGCCATTCTGACACCATGGAACCAAGGAGAACTTTGTTGCACTACAGAGCGTCATGGAACCATGGAGACCATGATGACACTTTGAGGCCACATAGAACCAAAGCACCATTGTGGCACTGCAGGGCCTCATGGAACCAAGGGCACAAGAGTGGCACTGTGAGCTCCAAGGGACCAAGGGGGCATTGTCACACTGCAGAACCAAGGAGACCATTGTGACACTATGGGGCACCATGGAACCAAGACTCCATTGTGACACAGCACGGCCTCATGAAACCATGGAGGCCATTTTTATAGTTTGAGGCTTTGTGAAACAAAGAGACCATTGTAGCATTTCAGGGCCTTATGAAACCAAGGAATCCATAGTGACACTCTGGGGCTCCATGGAACCAGGGGGCCATAGTGATACTTTGGGATCTCATGGAATCATGGAGTCTATTGTGACACTTTGTGGCCCCATGGAATCCTGGAGACCATGATGACACTCTGAGGCCTCGTTGAATCAAGGAGCATTGCAGAACCTTGTGGAACCAAGGAGACCCTTCTGCCATTGTGAGTCCCCATGGAACCAAGGGTCCTTTGGGATACTGTGGCACCAAGGAGAACCCTGTGACACTGCAAGGGCTCATGGAAACAAGGGACCATTGTGACACTGTGCAACCCCATGGAAACAAGAGGCCAGTGTGACACAGCTGGGCCTCGTGGAGCCAAGGATCCAATATGGCACAACCACTGTGACACTGCAGAGCTCATGGGTCCAAGGGAAAAGGTAACAGGTCTGGTTGGCTTGGCATGACTGGTCCAAATGCCCTTGGGATGTTGAGGGTCTCTTCTCATGTGCCCCTGAAACACTGGGGCTCTGGGCCTTCCTTCAAAGGAAAAGAACTGTCCTTCTTATCCAGGCATCAATTGCCAAAATGAGATTTCCCTCTCTAAAATTCTCAATATCAGTGATTGCTGCCAAAGAAAAGTTGACATTTCCACCATTCTGGCTGCCCTTGGCTTCTTTAGGGCTGGGTCTCATCTGTCTTCAAACACTGGGGCTCCATGCTCGCCTTCCTATGGAAAAAAACATCCCTCTTGCAGAGGCACCCATGGCAAAAATTGGTGCTTTTCTTCCAGAATTCCTATCTGCAAGGGTTTCTTCCAGACAAAAGCGGCCAGGACAGACAGGTCTGGCTGGCCTTGGCCTCTGGTGGCTGCAGTTCATGAAACCATGAAACACAGGGGATTCATGGATCCCTTCTGTGGAGACCATGGTGAAACTGTAGGGCCCCATGGAACCATGGAGACCATTGAGACACTTTGAGGCCTTCTGAAATGAAAGAGCCATTGTAATACTGTGGGGACACCATGGATCTAAGGGATTATTGTGACACTGTGGGGACACCATGGATCCAAGGGACCATTGTGACACTGTGGGGACCCTGTGGAACCAAGGACATCACTCTGGCTCTGCTGGGCCCCATGGTGCCAAGGGGTCGGTGTGAAGCAGCAGGGCTTTGTGGAACCAAGAGGCCATTGTTGCATTACAGGGCCTGGTGCAGCCAAAGGGCCATTGGGATCCTGCAGGGCACCGTGGATCCATGGAGACCATTGTGGCATTGCAAGGCCCCATGGAATCATGGAGACCATTGTGACACTGTGGGGAGCCAAAGGGCCATTGTGACCCTGCAGGGCCTCATGGCAGCAAGGGGTCATTTTGACACTGCAGAAGCAAGGAGAACATTGTGACACTCTGAAGCCCCATGGAAACAAGGTGAGAGCCCAGGAGATAAAACCCACTCGTGTCAGCTGAGCTGTGTGACTCTGCAGGGCCAGGACACGTTCCAGCAGGTGTGTGCTGCTGTGCCAGTGCCCTGGCAGGGATCTCACACAGGCAGGTGCAGCGCTGAGGAGCTTGGTCTGTGGCCTTGGTGGCATGGCCAGTGTGAGAAGGTGCCCCAGGGCTTTGAGCATCCCTCCAGCCTCTTCCATCAGCCACTTCCAGACCTGGGCACTCTCCCCACTTTCTTGGTCTATTTGTTCTGTGCTTATCTCCTTCTTCCTGCCCATTTCAGCACTGCTCTGGGGGCAGCATCAGCCCTGCTGGGGCTCCCTCCTCAGCCAGCCCTTGGCAGAGCCCAGAGCAGGGCTCTCTGTGAAACCTGGCACGGGATGTGGGTGCTGGGACTGGACACTGAGGTGTGGAGTGGACACTCTGGTGGGGAACATTTGCCCACCCAAAACACTCCCTGTGCTGTGCCGTGTCTGATGAGGGGATGTGGGGCCTGTGCTGGCCAGGGGGACTGTGCTGCCCCAGGGACAAATGACAGGCATGAGCCACAGCACAACGACCAGGAGGTGGAAGTGAGGACAAAGTCCAGAGGAGGAATTCAGAAATCTGCCCTGAGCGTGTGTTCATGTGTTTAGGAAAGGCAAAGCTCAGCTGGAGCTGATGGAGGCTGCAGGCAACATCCAGAGCAAAGTCAATTCATTGCTGTGTTGGAATTCAAAATGCAAGGGTCTGTAAGGCAAGGCATAGAACTAAACACAAGTTTAGCATTAGAATTTAAGATCTAGAAGAAATAAAGGTACTTTCAAAGGGAAGAAGAAGTTTCAGAGTGCAGCCATGTAAGTTTGTGTGTTGGGATATAATTGGCTAAGAAAGTTCACTCTGTGGTATGAGTCAGTAAGACGAAATATCTTAGTATTGAATTAGAAACCTAAATATCTCTGTTGACAGTGCTTTCTTGCTTAATAAAGCCTTAAAGGACCTTGTAACCATAAGTCTTGTGACTTCTAAGCCATGCTGTGACCATTTGTAAGAAAAACTTACCATTTCTGCCTGGATAGAAAATAAAAAAAAATAAATCACACTTTCTAAAGGAACCGTCCCTTCTCTCTGCTTCATTTGCAAAAGCAAAAAACCCCACCAAAAATTACAACATAAAAAAAATACGGCCACACTTTAAAAATATATAATAAATACAATGAACACACGTTCTGAAAATATAACGTAAAAACAACAAACCAGCACCTGGAGACACTTTCTTTGTCATGTCCCTCAGTGGGACCCATTAGAACTTCAGGAAACTTTGGACTTTGAATATGACTTTGAGTTCTTGAGAGGTTTCTTTTCCTGTTCTAATTCAATCCATGGGAAACCTCCTTCACATTTATCAGAGGGACTCATTAAAATAAGAGAAACTTTGGAGTTTGAATCTGACTTGGAATTCTTGAGAGGTTTCTTCAACTCCCTCTCAGGGACTGATTTTCAGGGACTCATCCCCAACTCCGAGAGGGTCATTAAAATCCTTGTGCTGTGTCTGTGCTGCTGAGCTGGGCTGGGTTCCTGGCAAAGGCAGCACTGCAGAGACAGAGCTAATATTTCCAAAATATTATTTGGAACTCCTTGGCAGCACCAAATGCACCACGGGGCTCATTGGGATCAAGCAAGTCCTGAGAAACCATGGCTCTGCCTTGATTTCCCTCTGGTCTGGTGCAGTTCATTGGGAAGGTTTTCAACTCCAGGTATGGAGAAATATTTCAAAGAGCTTCTTAGAAATATCCATTCCTATTTTCAAGGGTGTATTTTATTCCTGTTATCTTTAGAGCAGAGGTGATTGCAGCATTCTGTGATTGATGTTGATCCAGGGTCTCTCCTCAGGAGGTCTGGCCTGCTCACAGAAGCTGTGCCTTGAGGTCTGAGCCAGAGTGGACAACCTTGCTGCACATTCCCCAACCCCATCCTGTCTGTCCTCACTCACCTGGGACCTGCTTTGCTTGGAGAACTGCCTGCACTCAGGAAAAGAGATGTTTATCCTTTTTTTATTATTTTTTAAGCAATCTAAAACTCCTAATGTTCCCCACTGCAAACAGACACACTCCTCAGGTGTGTGCCAGCCCAAGGTACCACCAAAACCACTGCAGAGCTGCCCTGGGCCAGCTGTGAGGGTGGATCATCATCCCAACCTGCCCTGGGCCACTGCCAGGGACTGTGGCCATGGACACTGCACTGACCCCACTGCTGGGTTTGGGTGTCAAGACAACTGGGAGAAGTTCAGGTGTCCTTGGGAACACTGGGAAGCACTGGGACAACCTGGGAAGATGGGAAGTGCTGAGGGGGAATCTGGGCAGACTGGGATGGACTGTGGGGTGCACTTAAAAATACAGGGACATCCTGGGACATCCTGGGATTGACAGAGCCCGACTGGAGCCGGGACTACAATGCCTCTCATGTCCCGCGCCCCACAGAACCCCGGTATCTGTCCCCACATGTCCCTTAAGTGTCCCCCAGACCCTCCAGGATTCCCAAGTGCCTCCTCAGCACCCATTCGGGACCCCCTAAAAGTGTCCCCAGATCCCCTGAATGCTCCCAACCTCAGAGATTCCCGTTACAGTCACTTCTGGGAACTCATCCTCTGCCAATCCCCAGGCCCCCAAAGTCCCTCCTAACACAGTTCTGTATCTAAAACTCCTGCCGTGCCCCGTGCCCTAAAGAGCCCGGTTAGAGCTCCCCAAGCTCCCCCCAAAGGCTCTAGAACCATTCACGCTCCCCCCTGCGCACCTCAAGTCTCTGCTCTGATGCAAAAGCGTCTCCCAGGTGCCTTCCCGGACCCCCAAACGCCCCGTCTGAGCCACTTCCGGGACTACAGCTCCCATCATGCTCTGTGGTTCCCATAGAGTGCTATTGCAGCCATGACTTCATCTCCCATCATACACCGTGTCCCACCAAGAGACACTGTAGCTGCACCTACAACTCCCATGATGCTCTGCGGCCCTATTGAACTGTATTATACCTGTGCCTACAACTCCCATCATCCCCCGCGCCCCAGAGAGCCCCGTTAGAGCCCCCCAAGTGCCCGCCCGGACCCCAAATGGCCCCAGATTCTCCTCCGTGACCCCCAAGTGCCCCCCTGGACCCCCAAGAGTTCCCCTGGGCCCCGAAGTTTCTGTCAGAATCCTTAAGTGACCACCCGGCTCCTTGAAGTGTCCTCCAGACCATCAAGTTCTCTCTAAATTCCCTTCCCAGAGCCAAAACTTCCTGAAATGTACCCCAGAAATGTCTTCATGGACCCCAAAGTGGCCCCATTTTATCCTGTCTGTGAAAATTATTTAAAAGATGAGAAAGGGATTAAAATAGGATTAATTATCATAAACAGGGGGAAATCAATGGCCAAGAGGGGTGAATTAATTAATGAAGTGAATTGTGTTACTTAGAACCAATGATCATTAATTTTTCTGGTTGCAAAAAATGTATCAATTTTTTCATATAAACATAAAAATTAGGTATAAAAAAAGAATAATACTAATATAAAAAGAAAAGCATAATCATATTTTTATTACTTAATTAAATTACAATATTAATATTTATAGAGGGTTTTTTACGCTTTAGGATGTCAGTCCCAGATAGGCAATGTCAGACATGGTGAGGCTAAGGAGCAGGTTGTCCAAACAGGGTTGGCCTGCAAGGGGCTCATTCTTCTGCATGCCCAGACCTCCTAAGGAGACATTCAGCATCAAGATCACTTAAGGAATGCTTCAGTCGGCTGAACTGAAAAATAAAAATAATATGCTCTTGATTAAAACCAGAATTCCTTCTCTTCCCACTGGCAAGGAAAGCTCTCTCTCCTGCTGTTCACAGAGAAGGGCTGGTGGGAGATGTGGTGCTCAGAGGCTGTTTGGGTACAGTGACCATGAAATAATGCAGTTTTTGAAAATAATCTGTGAAAGAAGGAGGGGCAGCAACAAAATTTCTACACTGGAATTAGAGAGGGAAGCCTTTGGCCTATTCAGGATGCAGATTTGGGAATAACTGAATCAGATACTGATTTTGTTTCTTAAGATAAATAGCCCTTAAAAACAACAGATTCCAGGAAGGATGGACACACCTCAAGAATGTAATCTTAAGGGGGAAGGAGCAGCCTGTCCTTGTGTGCAAAAAGATGAGCCAGTGAGGAAAATGAGTGACCTGGCTGCCCATGGAGCTTTTATAGGAACACAGAGAAAATAAAGGGGCTGCATCAACACTAGACAGAAAGTCAGACAATTCAGGAAATGTTTAAGGATGTAGTTAGGTCATGCAGAAATAAAATCAGAGGTGAAAGCTAAATTAGGACTTAACCTGGCCACTTCTGTGAAAAAATAATAGAAAGTATTTCTATAAATAAATTAATTGAAAACTGTTGGATAAGGAGAACCTCTACTCTTTATTTGATGCAGTGGGTAATATAGTAACTAAAGATGAGGAAAAGGCTGAGGTACTCCACCCATTCATCGCCTCAGTTTTCAACAATAAGACAGGTTGCCCCCAGGACAAATGTTCTCCTGAGCAGGTAGATGGGGACAGGGAGCAGAACAGACCCCCTGTAATCCAGGAGGAAGCAGATGGGGATCTGCTGAGCCACTCAGATGCTCACTGGTGTCTCTGGGAACAGATGGGATCCATCCTAGGGGGATGAGGGAGCTGCTGGATGAGCTCCCCAAGCTGCTCTCCATCATTTCTCATCAGTGCTGGCTCAGCAGGGAGGTGCCAGAGGACTGGAGGTGCCAATGTGAGCCCATGCCCAAGAAGGGCTGGAAGGAGGATGTGGGGAACTGCAGGCCTGTCAGCCTGACCTGGGTGCCTGGTGAGGTGATGGAACAGATCACCTTGAGTGCCATCACAGGGCACCTCCAGGATGGCTGAGGGATCAGAGGCAGCCAGCGTGGATTTCAATATCTGCATTGATGGTCTGGATGGGGGCATTGAGTGCACCATCAGCAAATGTGCAGATGGCACCAAGCTGGGTGTGAGTGTGGATGTGCTGGAGGGTAGGAGGGCTCTGCAGAGGGACCTGGACAGGCTGGATCCATGGCCCAAATCCAACAAGGTGAGGTTTAACCAGACCAAGTGCTGGGTCCTGAACTTTGGCCACATTAACCCCTGCAGTGCTCCAGGCTGGGGACAGAGTGGCTGGACAGCAGCCAGGCAGAAAGGGACCTGGGGGCACTGATGGACAGCAGGCTGGACAGGAGCCAGCAGTGTGCCCAGGTGGCCAAGAAGGCCAATGGTTCCTGGCCTGGATCAGGAATGTTGTGGCAAATAAGAGCAGGACAGTGATTCTTCCCCTGTGCTCAGCACTGGTTGGGCAGCACCTCGAGTGCTGTGTCCAGTTCTGGGCCCCTCAATTTAGGAAGGACATGGAGGGGCTGGAGAGTGTCCAGAGAAAGGCAACAAGGCTGGTGAGGGGTCTGGAACACAAGTGCTGTGAGGTGGGGCTGAGGGAGCTGGGGATGTTTATCCTGGATAAAAGGAGGATTTGGGATGACCTTATGACTACAACTCCCTGAAAAGTGGTTGTAGTCAGGTGGGAGTTGGTCTCCTTCAGGCAACAATGACAGAATGAGAGGACACAGTTTTAAGCTGTGCCAAGAGAAATATAGGTTGGATATTAGGAAAGTATTTTTTACAGAAAGGGTGATGAAGTACTGGAATGATCTGCCCAGAGGGGTTGATGGAGTCACCATCTGGATGTGTTTAAAAACAGACTGGATATGGCACTCAGTGCCATGGTCTAGTTGAGGTGTTAAGGCAGGGATTGGACTTGATGATCTTGAAGGACTCTTCCAACCCAGTGATTCTGTGAATTCTCTGAGTCTGAATTCTGTGTATGTAATGGAATCACGGAGAACACTGTGACACAATATGATGTCATAGAATCAAGGGGCCATTGTGACACTGTGAGTCCTTGTGGGACCAAGGGACAGTTGTGGTACCTTGGAAATTGTGGCAACTGTGTCACCATGGAACCAAGGAGTCCATTCTGACACTACAGGACACCATAGAGCTCAGGATTCATGTCACAGCATGGGACACATGGAACCAAGGGGCCATTGTGACACTGTGGGGCCACATGGAATTACAGAGACCTTTGTGACCCTGAAGGGCTTCATGGAATGAAGGGGCTGTTCTGACACTGTGTGCCCTCATGGGACCAAGGAGAGAATTGGAACACTAAGGAACATAATGGAGTTGCTGCAAATGATACAACTTTAAATTTTTTAATGTAACTTCAGTCAGGATTTAAGTTCACCTTTGCCCCCGGGGAGGGGAATTAAAGTTTCTCTTCAAAAGACTCGGTTCAGCAGGGTTGGATGAGTCCTGATGAGTTTAACATCTACAGATTGGGAGTAGCCAGAAGATACACAGGAGGTAAATGAACATTAATAAACATCACCCCCGGTGTGGTTGGAGACACCAGGTGTGGAAAAATATTGGTAAGAGAATCAAAGAATGAGGGCCTAATTGACATCAAAGGCAAAGGGATCAACAGCCAACAGCCAATCAAATACTAAGAATTGTGTAATTTAAGATCAATGAACATTAATTTCTTTGAGTATTGTCTGTATAAGTATGTGAAAAACCTAGTAAAGAACCATGTGTGATGGAATGATTTTCACCCAGATATGTGTGGGTAGAATGATTTCTATTGCTGGCTACAATATTATCCTGGCCAGAAGAAAGTAATGCCTAAATTCTCTAACACTAAGAAGATGTTGTTGGGGAGTTCCTGTTTTTCATGCAGTTTCAGTGTCAGTCCCACTGAGGTCCATCACCAACACAGGCTCCTCCTGGACTCCTTGGAGGAGAGAATTGGAGGCCATGATTGCACAAAGCTCTCAGAGACTCCAAGGCAAAAGCAAAACCCAAAGTCCTCTGAAAAACCTGCAGTTCCTGGGAACATGAAGGAGCCCCCCAGGGCCATTCCTGACCAAGGCTCCCCAGGGACTCGTCCCAGCAGATCCCTGAGGCCACTGGGATGTGGGGGGATGCTGAGGGCAGGACAAGGGGTGCCAGTGGCCAGCCTTGCTGGGGCTGTGCCAGGAGGCCCCAGTGGCTCAGGACAAGGTGTCTCCTCCCAGCCCTTGGTGGCACAGACCCTGCTGTGCCCCAGGGCAACAAGACTTGGCTTCTCCTGGGTACTGCCAGCCCTGCCAGGGCCCTTGGCCATGTCCAGCCCAGCTTGTCCTGCGCTGTCCCACAGCTGCTGCTGTGTCCCTGCAGGCTGCACACTCCCATCTCGCTGCCCCTGCCTCTGCCCTGCCATTGCCAGCCCTGCCCTGACCTCTGCCCACCCTCACCCTCTGTGCCTTGGGACACACACACATGCACTGAGCTCATCCTCCTCCTCCTGGCTGCTTCTCCTGCCACAGCACTGCCCTGGGAGGGTTCATTCCTCACTGGAGCTGCTGTGTTTGTACTGGTGCATTTGATAGCTCTGCTTCTGCCTCTCTGCCAATTCTGTCTTCAAAGAGCTCTCCAAGGAAAAGATTCATTGAATGGTGGAATAACAGAGGTGGGAAGAGCCCCCTGAGCCCCCTTGGCCTGGGTGTGGCTGGGATGGAGTTCCCTTTGCCCAGAGCAGCCCCTGTCCTGCTGTGCTTGGCTCTCGTGGCTGGAGTGGGTTTGGTCCCAGCCTAAGGCTTTGGCTGCTCCTGAGCAGGGCTGGCCCCACATGAGGCATCTCTGCAACCCCCCAACCAATCGGCTGGGGGTGGGAGAGTGTTCCTGGGGACACAGGGATGGGACAGCTGGGCTGGACTGACCCAAGGGATCTTCCATTCCATGGGATGTCCTGACCAGCAGGGAAATGCAGGTGACAAGAAGGTCTCTGGATTTGCTCTATTAGTACATTTGTCTCCCAAAGTAAACACTACATGTGCTAAATTTTGGTGCTGAATTCTTGTCTGCTCATGATTTTTCTTGATTCTGCATTTGGCCTTTGATTTTTACTTCCCCACCCCAACCATTAATCTCTTTTTATGCTGACCCACAATATTTTCACTTTATTTTCCCCTATTTTCTGAGTAAGGTGGGCCAGTGACAGAGACAATTGGCTGTCACTTGATGCCCAGAGAGGTTTAACCAGAGTCATCTTGCCCAGCTCTGCTCTTATGGGCACCCCCAGCAATGTCAGGGCTCTGTCAGGTGCCCAGCCCTGAGCTGGGCTCATGCCCTGCTCACAGCCCCAAGGGTGCCCAGGGACACGAGTCCTTCCCTGGCACACACACACACACAGAGTTCATTGCAGCACGGGCAGGGGCTCCCTGGGCTCTGCTGCCACTGCCAGAGCCTGGCAGGGACCTCAGCCCTGCGGGTGTCACCCTGCCCTGCCCCTGACCAAGGTGCCCCACGGCCAGAGGGATGGACACAGGGAGCTCTGGGCACAGGAGCTCATCCCAGCCCTGCATCCAGGGGTTGCCAGGGGATGTTACTCTCTGGAAACTCCAGGAACAGCTGCAGGTGTTTGTGTCACTGGGTTTGTGTCCCCTCACACACACACAGGATGTTCAGGGCTGTGCAATGTCCCAGCACTGCAAACACAGACTCCTGACCCGGTCACTTGATGTCCCTCCACGCAGAGAAGAACAACCTCTGTGCCCTGGGGTGAGAGGCCACTGCTGGGAGCGGCGCTGGCTTTGCCAGGGCACTGCTGGGACAGCCCCACCCTGAACACTGCCACACTTGTGCTGGTCACTGCTGCTCTCCTCTCCAGGGCACTGTGTTGGGAACATCCTTGAGAGCAAACTGGGAAGGAGATTGAAGCTTTCAGGCCCTGCACTGGGGAGATGCCCTTGCATGATGGAAATGCTGCTGCAGAGCCCAGCTCTGTCCCAGCAGTGCCCATGGCCTGTCCCTGCCTGCAGTCCCTGGACAGTCACACAGCAGGACAGGAACTGAGCTGAGAGAGCCTTGAGGCCTTAAACCAACAGGGGCTCTGAAGGGGAGTGTGGAAGTGAGGGATGGGGAGGTTATGGAGCAGAAGCCCTGGGGCTGCCTGGCAGTGAGGAGCACTGGGGTTCCCTTTCCACCCCAGTTCTGCCCAGAGGCAGTGACCTTGCAGCACCAAAGAAACCAGGTAGGAATAAAGTCAGGGGAACACAGTACAGACAAAGATTATCCTGTGAACAAATTCTCAAAAATATAATACCTGTGCCAGCAGAAAATACCCAGGACACAGTGTGGGCATTAATGAGTAACATCTTAAGAGCTAT
Source organism: Sturnus vulgaris (assembly GCF_052056855.1). Classification (NCBI taxonomy): domain Eukaryota; kingdom Metazoa; phylum Chordata; class Aves; order Passeriformes; family Sturnidae; genus Sturnus; species Sturnus vulgaris. The sequence goes on along the minus strand of NW_028276756.1, from coordinate 1,864,205 downwards.
ACAGTAGAATGAGAGTTTATTGCTTCTGAAAAGCTTTCATGATTATTTTCCTCAGGCCATCCTTGAGCTCCTGGCTCCTCAGGCTGTAGATGAGAGGATTCATAGTTGGAGGCACCACAGAGTACAGAACTGACACTGCCAGATCCAGGGATGGGGAGGAGATGGAGGGGGGCTTCAGGTAGGCAAATGTCCCTGTGCTGACAAACAGGGAGACCACAGCCAGGTGAGGGAGGCAGGTGGAAAAGGCTTTGTGCCTTCTCTGCTCAGAGGGGATCCTCAGCACAGCCCTGAAGATCTGCACATAGGAGAAAACAATGAACACAAAACATCCAGAAGTCAAACAGACACTAACAGCTAGAAGCCCAAGTTCCCCGAGATTTGAGTGTGAGCAGGAGAGCTTGAGGACCTGTGGGATTTCACAGAAGAACTGTCCCAGGGCATTGCCATGGCACAGGGGCAGGGAAAATGTATTGGCTGTGTGCAGCAGAGCATTGAGAAAGGCACTGGCCCAGGCAGCTGCTGCCATGTGGGCACAAGCTCTGCTGCCCAGGAGGGTCCCGTAGTGCAGGGGTTTGCAGATGGACACGTAGTGGTCGTAGCACATGATGGTCAGGAGATAAAACTCTGTGGAAATGAAAAAGGCAAAGAAAAAGAGCTGTGCAGCACATCCTGCATAGGAGATGTGTCTGGTGTCCCAGAGGGAATTGTGCATGGCTTTGGGGACAGTGGTGCAGATGGAGCCCAGGTCAGAGAGGGCCAGGTTGAGCAGAAAGAAGAACATGGGGGTGTGCAGGTGGTGGCCGCAGGCTACGGCGCTGATGATGAGGCCGTTGGCCAGGAGGGCAGCCAGGGAGATGGCCAGGAAGAGGCAGAAGTGCAGGAGCTGCAGCTGCCGCGTGTCTGCCAATGGCAGCAGGAGGAAGTGGCTGATGGAGCTGCTGTTGGACATTTGTTGTGTCTTGGCATGGGGATCTGTAAGAAAAGTAATGATGGAATAGTTCAATTTGGAGAGGATTTTAAATATCCCAGCCCAGCTTGGTGGCACTTTCCACCCACTGCCTGCCCTGGGCTCTGCTGCCTGGAGCTGTCCCTGCCAGCAGCTGTTTCCCTGTGTCCAGGGCTGGGCCCTGCCAGTGCTGCCAGAGCCCAGCCCAGCCCTGGGGGCTCAGCTCTGCCCTGCAGACCCCTCGCAGCACAGGGCACTGCCGAGGGCCAGCTCCACCTGTGCAGGCTCTGATGGCAACATCACACCAACCCTGAGGAGGCTGGAATGTGACACTGATGCTGTCTGTGAGGGATCCTGTGCTAATTTCTGTCAGTGCCTGCTTTATTAAGATCTGAGAAAAAAAAATATATTTTTCCCCAATCTGAACTGATAGATGATGCAATTTGCCACCTAAGCAACCTAGAGCAGTAGGTTATAAAATCAGGATTTTCCTTTTTATGCAGCCCCTGCCTCACCGTGCTCCCTGTTTAGTCTATCTAGAAATATTGTGGAGTTAAATGTTATGCTGGGAGCAGTGCTGAATAATGTAGCATCCTCATCACACATGGACAACATTTCCAAGCCTTACCAGCTGTCTCCTTTCACCCAGACCATGTCCCCCAGTGCTGGGAGCAGCTCCCAGGGCTGGCTGAGAGCTGTCCCTGGCAGGCAGCAGAGTCCCTGCCCCAGCACAGCACCCTGGGCTGCAGGACCCTGCTCTGCACCACAGCCCTGGGCACCCCTGGCTGCTCTACACAAGAGATCATCAGAGAATGTACTCACACAGTCTGCAGGCATTGGGATGTTGCAGCTTTAGGAGATGACTGCAGGAGCTGCAGCTGCATTGTCCTGCAGCCAGAGGCTTCCTGTGTCAAGGGCTGGGAGTGATTCTGCCCCAGTCCCTTCTGAGCATCTTCCCAGCCCTGACTGATTGAAGCTCTCTGTGCCTCTGTGCTGTGCCTGGGGTGGCTGCAGGCAGTGCCCCAGCCCTGCTGGGCTGGGAGAAGAGCTGCTCATGAAGAGAAATGTGTTTTTGAAGCTCTTCTTGGTTGCCAGGATCACCTTCTGTGCAGGGAGCCCAGCCCAGCTCATCAGCACAGACACAGCACAAGGACTTTAATGACTCTCGTGGGGTTTGTGCTGAGGCCCTGAACATCAGGCCCTGAGAGGGAGATGAAGAAACTTCTCAACAACTCCAAGTCTGAATCCAACTGCAAAGTTTCTTGAAGTCTTAATGGGTCCCACTGAGGGACAAGACTGAGAAAGTGTCCCCAGGTTCCAGTCAGAGCAGGATATTGGAGGCAGAGATGACAGGTGGGGACAAAGAGAAGCCAAGTCTTGGTGCCCTGGGGCACAGCAGGGTCTGTGCCACCAAGGGCTGGGAGGAGACACCTTGTCCTGAGCCACTGGGGCCTCCTGGCACAGCCCCAGCAAGGCTGGCCACTGGCACCCCTTGTCCTGCCCTCAGCATCCCCCCACATCCCAGTGGCCTCAGGGATCTGCTGGGACGAGTCCCTGGGGAGCCTTGGTCAGGAATGGCCCTGGGGGGCTCCTTCATGCTCCCAGGGACTGCAGGTTTTTGCAATGACTTTGGGTTTTGCTTTTGCCTTGGAATCTCTGAGAGCTTTGTGCAATCATGGCCTCCAATTATCTGCTTTAATTAGTCCCTTGAGAGGCTTTGTGAGTAACAAATCTTAATGGAGCTCATTAATGCTTCAAGGGACTTCATTTTTTTATGGTACTTGGAGGTTCCCTTTTGACACCAACTCTTTTAGTAGTTTATAGAATCATGACCCAATTATCTACTTTAATCAGTCCCTTGAGAGCTTTGTATTGACACTCAGTGGGGCTCATTAATACTTTGAGATACTCAAGGTTTGGGTTTTGCTTTTGCCTTGGAGTCTCTGAGAGCTTTGTGCAATCATGGTCTCCAATTATCTGCTTTAATTAGTCCCTTGAGAGCTTTTGTGTGTAACAACACTCACTGGGGCTCATTAACACTGCAAGGCACTCGGGGTTAATTTAAGTTCTACTTTTTGACATTGAGTCTCTGAGAGGTTTGTGTAGTGATGGCCTCCAATTATCTGCTTTAATTAGTCCCTTGAGAGCCTTTGTCATTAATGATACTCAGTGGGGCTCATTAACACTTCACGGTACTCAGTTTTTTTAAGGTACTGGGAGTTTCCCTTTTGACACCAACTCTTTTAGTAGTTTATGCAGTGATGCCCCCAATTACTGCTTTAACAAGTCCCTTGAGAGCTTTGTACTGACACTCAGTGGGGCTCATTAATACTTCAAGGAACTTCAGTTTTTTAAGGTACTTTCCTTTTTCCTTTCTTCTCTGAGTCTCTGAGAAGTTTTTGGGCAATCCTGGCCTCCCATTCTCTCCTCCAAAGAGAGTCCATGAGGCGCCTCTGTAGGGGATGGACCTCAGTGGGACCCATTAATGCTTTGAGACACTTGGGGTTTTTCTTCTGCCTTGGACTCCTGGAAAGGTTTGTGCAATCTCCTCTCAGGCCCTGAGGTTCAAGGGCTCAGCACCAAATGCACCACGGGGCTGATTGGGATCAAGCAAGTCCTGACAAACCATGGCTCTGCCTTGATTTCCCTAGGGTTAAGAACATATCCAGCCATTAGTTACACTGAGTATTTTGGCTACTTTGATCTTTACATGTTCATCACTATTTTCATGACTAATCCTTGGTAAAACTAGAGGTGTTTCTGGCAAACAAAGATTCTGGCTACCTATCAAGATATAATTTACAGACTTCAGTAGCACTTTAGTGACATGGCTCTTCATTCTTTTTCCTCAGTCTCATTTGGGTTAGGAACAATAATTCTGTTGCCCATGGAGCTGATGCCTTTTTAATTCCAGAATAATGTCCCCAAGGTCCTTTGCTGTTCAGGTCTACTGTGCTGTCTGTGGCTGACAAGGCTTGGTGGGCTCCTTTCCCCTATGGCTGGAGAGGTGCCAGGTCCCAGTCCCTGAGGGCACCCAGGCTCCTGGCTGGAATTTGTGTGGAATTCCACATCCTCAGTGTCACATCAGCCTTCACATGGAGCCCCGTGGATCATTTTCCAAAGAGCTGTTGGGGCAAACAGGGAGATTTGGTCTGGCAGGATCTGTAAAACAATATCCCATAACATCCACTTGTTCTGGCACAGAACACTTGGCTGCAGGGACACATTCCCATTGTTCTCAGCCAGGTTTCAGGAGTCAAACAGTGTTGTCTTTGCCCAGAGCTGTTCCTTCAGCTGGCCTGGGAGGGCCATTGGGCCTCTGCACCCACACTCTGGCTCCATTATTAGGACTGGTGCATCCAAACCCTTTATCTCCATCAACAGCAGTGATTTGAGCTGGATGTCCTTTTCTCACAGTTGTTTTAAAAACTGCAATATCAATAATTGTGCTACCCTTCCACAACTGAATATGGGGTTGAATAATCCAATTGTTCACTTCTGTTTAGCAGAACTACTTTAATTTCTCTTTGATAATCTGCACCAATTCCTCCTCCCATGACATGAACAATTTCAAGGCCAAGCTTGAGTGAGCAGTCATCAAACCAAAGTGTCCTGGAGGAATCTGAATCGCTGTTCCAGTATTGATAACTCTAATTTGATCCTGATTTATCCTAATTAATTCCTATGCATGAAGGCCCAGCCCTGCAGCCTCTGGGGTGGCCCTGTCAGGGGTCATCACACCCGGAATAATTTCCCAGGCAGTCACAGTGTCACTGTCCTTGGCTGTATTTGCAAACTGGGTGCAGCCATGCACATCCAGGGGGTTCCCATTTCCCAGTGGGGCCATTGTTAAGGGTAGGGAGCACATCTGGGAGATGGTTTCTCCATCGGGACAGGTTCCCATCTCCTCGTTTGTTCAACTGCTCTTTTAACAACTCCTTCATCTGTTCAATGAATGATGCAGCTTATGGGTAGTCTGGTATATGAGAAACCCAGCAGTCTTACTCACTGTATTTTTCACAGAAATAAAGCACTCCACATCCTAGTGTCAGCAAACCCTGTAAAAACTGCCAATTTCATCCTTTCCTCTTTCATTCATTGTATAAAATCTCACAGAGTTTACCAGTGATATTCGTGTCCTGGCCAATCATTTTCAGTAGGGTATTTAGTGTTACATCCCTGAGCAGTCAAAGCTAAACAATTAGTATTTGGAACATTATTTTACAATGTCATTATATATATGTGAAAGTATATACATAAATTTTATATTATATTTCATTATATATATATATAATTATTTATTATATTATTACTTTTTCTTTTGCACAAATGCATCGAAGTTAAGATTAAAAACCTTTTTTATTGCTACATGCAGGAGCATTTTGACAGCAATCATTCCCTCTGTTGAGGCTGTTTCTGAGATGTTGTTAGCAAAATTCAACCTCATCTTTCCAAACTCATGAATTCTTTTCATTTTTCCATATTTTAATACATCCAGTGGTTCAGCTTCTTTCAGCTGCTTTCCCCATTGCTGACACTGTGCTCCAACCTCAGCCAACTGCAGAGCCAGCAAACTCTAGGGAAGGTTCTCCCTATACCTGGGAATTCCAGACAAGACTGATTCCTTACATTTACATTTAAAAAGCAACATTTTGTGGTGATCTGGCCAGACTACACCAGCTTTGTTTTAGCAGTGGGCAGGGGCAGCAGCAGAGACACAGACACAAGTTCAGCAATCAGTGTCATTTACTGCAGTTCAAAGCAGCAAAGAATCACAAAAGGAGAAGCTCAGCAATGCAGCCAACCATCAGCACCAAAGATTGCCTGCAGGGATTAAGAGACAGCACCAGTCACCCTCAGACTTTGCCATCAGCCAGGTGCACACATCAGCTGGGGAAGCTGTCACAGCCAAGGACTGCAGAGCCACTCCTGGACACTGGGAATTCCTGCAGGTGCCTCCAGCCACAGGTGAGGCTTCCAACCCCGCTGTGAGAGGGCCCAGCTCTGACAGTGCTGAATAAACAAACTGACAGCACTTCTAGTGCAGGAACAGCTGCTTTCATTCTCCTCTTGGGCTCCTCCCAAAGCCTGGCCAGGGCTCAAGGAGGAACCAAGGGAGCTGACTTTGACCATACAGCCCCAAACAAGGCCAGATGTCAGATTTCATGGCCTTGTCTGGTTTCTAAATGCACAAAGGTCAATCCATGTTTCACTCATGAGTGGATACATCTATCACAGCACTAATGACCATGTATATTTGCTAATACAAGGATAACCTTTGGTTGGAAGGTTCATCCAGAGGTCACCTTTGGCTCAGGGCCTGTTGCCCAGGCCTTGGCACTTCAGGGACTGGGTTTAGTGCTGGGCTTGACAGTGCTGGCTGAACAGCTGGACTCCATGTGCTCAGAGGTCTTTTCCAACACAAAGGATTGTGTAATTCCAGGATTCCATCTGCTGCATTCAGGTAGGTCCATGTTGGCAGCATTACTTTGGTCAAAAGTTCCCTCTTGGTCAGCTCTTGTGGCCTAAGGCTTCAGCTCCTTTAGCTCCTGGTGCTGAGCTGCTCATGCTGAACGAGATGGCTCAGGGAGAAGAATACAGTTCATCCAATTCCTTCTGGGACACTGAGAGGGGAGGCTGTGGAAACAGGAGCATTGTTTGCTGTGCTCTCCTCCCTGCCCTTCACACCTTTCAGCACTTTGAAGCAGCCAAGAGCTTTCTCCAAGGCTGCAGTGAAGCAGCTGCTCCTGCTCCCAGCTCTGGCTCTTCCCACTCTCTGACCTTGACTGGTTTTGTCCCTCTTGCTGTGCCCTCTGTTCCCCCTGTGCTCGGTGGCTGCTGCCCAGGGCTGTGGCACTGGCACAGATCAGGGGCTCCAGCCCCTCCTTTCTGTGCCCTTGGAGCTGCCTGCTCACAGCAGCCTTTTCCATCTGGAAGCTCCACACGGACAGGGAGTCCCCACCTCTGTTCCCTGCACAACCTCCAGGAGCCCAGGGCTGCCATCTCCAGTCCCTGCTGGCCCTGGGGGCTCCCAGGTGGCCCAGGCTGCTGTGACACCACTGCCCACGGGAGGGAAGAGTGGCAGGGGCTGTGCTGAAACTCAGGTCCATGTGCTGCTGCTGCTGCTGCTGCTGCTGCTGCTGCTGCTGCTGTGGGGGTCATTTGTCCAGCCCTGCCCCAGAGTCAGGGATCAGATCCAGGCCCTGCTGCTGCTCCCTCGGGATCAGCCACAATTTGGGGGTTGCTGTCAGTGCCAGCAGAGGCGGTGGCTGCAGCAGTGGGTGCTGACAGTGCCCCAAGCCCCGGGGCCAGAGGGGTCCCTGCGCTGGGGGCTGGGAGGGAGCTGCCCCTTGTTCTCCCTCTGCCCCACACAGAGCTGGGCTGGGCACAAGTGGGGCAGCACAGCAAACAGGAGCCTGTGAGTCTCTGCCAGCCCTGTCTGCTCAGAGTTTGGCCCTTGCAGCTCCAGGTGGACAAAGGCAGCTGCTCCTGGTCCCTCTGTGTGTCCCCGTGCTCTGCAGTGCTGCTCCATCAGTCTGAGCCCAGCAATGGGGAAAAGCCTCAGCCCTGCAGGGCCAGGAGCTGCCGGGCTCTGCCTGAGCAGCTCAGCCAGCGGGAAGGAGCTGCTCCTCATGGGAACCAGGAGCAAAGGACACTCCTTTTTTGTGGCATGTTTTCTGTTTAAAGGAAAAGAAAAAGGAAAAAGAAAATAAGAAAACCTCTACAAAATGTGAAAGATAAAAACACCCAAGTGTGCAGTGAAAAATTTTCTGTAACTTTGAATTAAGAGGTAACAGATCTTTTGAAACAGAAAACTCATTTATTGATTTGGTAAATGAGCTGCTGGCATTGATGCATCTTACTGGCCTCAGTAACCTTTTTTGAAAAGATTTTGGGGTTTGTTTCCAATATTATTATTTTAAATTGTAGTGAAACTGGTGGGAAGCAAGAAGAAATTCCTTTGTGCCCTGCCATCTCCAAGCAGGAATGGGATTCAAAACCCTGTCACAGCCCAAATCCTTTAGAAGATGCCCTTCCTTCTCACTGTGAATGAGCTGCACATTACCTTTGAAATTATCAGGGTTTTTTTAAAGAAAGTCTCACTTATGGATTTTTGCTTGCTGTTACTGACAAAACATCCCGTGGAGATGCAGGTGTTCAGCTGGGACTGTGGAGAGTTTGGGCTCTTGCCAACTGGATGTGTGTCCCTAACTGCAATGTCTTGGCCTGCAGGAGAGTCTCCCTCACCTGCAGAAGCACAAAGCTCAGGTGCTGTGCTCGGAATGGGTTTGTCTGATGCAAAGCTGTCAGAGCCATGTGAGGGCAGAGCGGGCCCAGCCGTGCCCAGGGCTGAGCCCAGCAGAGCCCTGGCAGAGCCCAGAGCAGCCTCAGCATCTGCAGAGCCCGGCTGCAAGGAGAGAAACCAGAAACCGCCCGTCAGCTGAAGGCTCCTGTCCCCCTTGTCCCAGCTCCCGCCGTGCCCAGGCCATGCTGGCCGTGCCCAGAGCGGTGCCCAAAGCTGCCCATCATTGCTGCCTTGGGCACAGAGCAGGAGGGCAGGGCTGTGCCCAGCCTGCAGCCAGCCATGGCACATCCAGCCCCTCAGAAACTGCCCAGAGCCAAAAAGCAGCTTGGCAGCCACTGAAGAATTCATTGCATCTGCCCCAGCAAAGGGGGGAACCTTTGGTGCCCGGCCAGGCCACGCTGTGCCCAGATCTGGGAGCATCCCCCTGGCTGTGGACTCACCCACAACTTGGGTGTGGATCTGTGCAGAAGGTGCCAGAATCCAAGTCCATCATCTTCAGCTGGCCAGGCTGAGGAAGAGATTGTCATCATTGAGGTTGTCCTTGGTGTCTCCAGCAGCAGCCCCACCTGGTACAGCTTCTCCAGGGGCTCCTTCTCCTTCCCTGGGGGCCAGACCAGGCTGTCAGTGTTCTGCCCAGGGCCCCAGCCATCAATGAACCAGACAAGGAAACCCAGGGTGGATGGTGGCCACCAGTGCTTGCCACACTAGATCTCCAGCTCAGCTCCAGCCCAAGAGCTGCGTGTTCCCTTCTGATGATCCCTGCTCAGAGCTACAGGCAGGACAAAAAGACAAAAGTCTGGTTTGCTTTGCCACTGACCATAGCTGTTACCTGCCAGGCTCCTGGATCGAACTGTGCCCATGGATCTCTCCCATCTTCTAGGGCAGATGAACACCCTGCAGCCAAGGATCACAGAAAAGATCTTCTAAGGACAGCCTGTCCAAGGGCTGCATGGACAAACACCTCTTAATAACATCTTGGCACTCTGAAGAGAGAAACCAGAAATCACCAGTACGTTGCAGAAGTTTTCCCCCCGTTCTTTTGCCCAGGCCATGCTGGGTGTGTCCAGGATTGTGCCTAAACTTCCCCATGGATTCTCTGTTTGGAGGAGAGCAGGAGAGCAGGACATGTGCCACCTCCTCAGCAGCTGCCAGAGCAGGATGCTCACGAGCCTGCTGCTGTCTCCCAGCACTGGTATTCCCCCCGTGCCCAGAGATGAGGATCCACCTTGAGAGAGCCCTCGTGGGAAGAGGATCCATCCCCAGATGATCTCCTGGCCCCTCCTGAATGGCTGCTTCCCCATGACCAGGTGGTACAGCAGGAGGCCCAGGGACCAGATCGTTGCTGCCTCGCCATGGTAGCGTTGGTGGTGGATCCACTCTGGTGGGCTGTAGGACAGGGCTCCTATGGAATCCAGATGGAGTTCATCAGGGGGATGCTGCTGCTCCCAGAGCCTGCTCCCAACATCCCTGGGCATGTGGGGGCTGCCCCAGTGGCACAGGGTGTGACCCACTGCCCTCTCGCCAGCACCTGGGACTTGTGTACAAACTCGGGGTTGGAAAAGAATCCACTGGTGCTGGAAGAGGGCAGCAGAAGCCCCAGGGAAGCACAACCATGACATACAAAAGAAAACCCCACCCAGAGGTGGAGAAAACCCACTCTTCTCCCCACCTGCATGGCCCCAAAAATAAGCCAAGGCAAACAAGCAGAGCAGAGCAGTTCAAGCCCTTCCTTGCCTGCACACCAAACCGGCTGGGGCATGAGGTCTGACCCCCCTCTCTGCTACCCCCATGGGGTTTTTGTCAGCCTGGCTGCCTCAGCTCCAGCCGCAGCTCAAGGCAGAGTGGGTGATGAAAGCTGTCAGCAGGGCTGGGAGCTGGCACCCCTCACACCCACACCCAAATCAATTTGGCTCAAGCATTGATCCCATCCCGGCTGCAATAGGGGGAAGCCCCGGTGCTACACCCAGGCTGGGCCATGAGATGCTCAGGAGCATCCCCTGGGAGGGCTCATCTGAAAACTGCGTGTAGGCTGTGTCCTGGAGGAAGGTGCCACAACCAAAGCCGATCAGTTTCAGCTGAGTGGCCAGGTCGAGCAGGATGTTCTCTGCTTTGATGTCCCTGAGCAGGACCCCGCAGCTGGTGCAGTGCACAGCCTCCAGCACCTGCTGGAACAGCTCCTGCACCTCCTGCTCCAGCAGGAATCTCCGCTCTGCCTGCAAACCCGAGAGGTCCTGGCACCGCTCCGGACGCTCCAGCACCAACAAGAAGCTGTTGGGCAGCTCAACCCAACCCACTCCAGGAGCTGAATGACCCCAGCACACCCAGAGGACACCTTGGCCAGCAGCACGATCTCCAGGGTCACGATCTCAGTGGGGCTGGGGCCGTGCCGGGGCTCTGGGACCCCTCAGCCAGCCCGGGATGCTCTGCATCAGGGATGCAGCGCTCAGCCCACGCCCGCTCTCCCTGCAGCGAACCCAGCCGGTACCGCTCCTTCAGGCCCTGCTGCGCCTTCCCTGCCGGCGAGACGCGGCTGTCAGCGCTCGGCCCGGGGCCAGGAACGGCCCCCGAGCGCCCCTCAGCCGCCCCGGGCCGGGCAGCCCCAGGCGTTCGCTCTGTGGAACGGGACAGCGGCGGCTCGGGGCCGGCGGCCGCGCTGCCGAGCGGCGGAGCTCGGGCCGGGGGAGCCGCAGCGCAGGCGGCGGGAGCGGCCGCGCCGCGTGTGTCCTCCGCGGGCCCCGGGAGGAGCCGGGGCCGGGGCCGGGGCCGGGACAGGCGGAGCCAAAGGGAGGCGATGCCGCCCCAGCCCCAGGCACTGATGCCCGCCCAGCAGCGGCACCGCCAGCACGGGCAGAGCCGGGCGGAGGCGAGACCGCGGCGGGACGGCCGGGGACGGGGCCGGGGCCGGGGACGGGGACGGGGACGGGGACGGGGACGGGGACGGGGACGGGGACGGGGATGGAGACGGGGACGGGGACGGGGACGGGGACGGGGACGGGGACGGGGACGGGGACGGGGACGGGGACGGAGCAGCCCCTCCCGGGACCAGGGGCATGGCCCGGCTCGGAACGGGGAGAGGGAAGCTGGGAGAGGAGGGGGACACCGGGAAAGGGAGAGCGAGAGAGGGTGCGGGACTGCGGGAGAGGGAGAGCAGAAGCATGAAGGAGTCGACAAAGTCGCTTCTTTCGCTGCCGCTGGTGCCACTGCTGTCGCTGCCACTGAAGCGCCAGGGCCATTTGTCCGTGTGTCCGTTCCCTTCTCGTCCCTGTACCGAGCCCCGCGCTCCCCGTTGGCAGCTCCTGGGTCTGTCCAAACACGGGAACTTTGCCGTGTTGAGCAAAGATCCAGAGTCCTGACTCCTGCACAGTGGCACAGGAATCTCCTTGGCTGCTGCTGTGCATTGTCCCTGCTGAGGCCCAAACACTATCTGAGCACATTCCCTGAACGCAGAATTTGTACCTGACCCAAACACTGCACTGTGTCTCCAGCACTGCTTTCCAAGAAAAAAAAGGGAAAGGCAAACTGTGTGTAGCTCATGGTATTTTACAGTGTCTAAAACTTGGCAAGTCATGGATCTTAGAGCTGAGATCCATTTGGAATTAATGGGATGGAGAAGTAGTGCAAGATGGAAAATGGGACCATAGAAATAAATAGAGAAAAACATCTTGGATTGCTTGTTTCCATTTTCATTTCACGTCTTTAAAGCTGATTTCAGTTTTTCAAGCATCTTCTCCACAGTCCTGTTTGCTCTTTCCAAGAGCCTTTCCTGGAGAACGAGGTGCAGCTTCTGTCACAAGATGTGCCACCAACTGCAGCTTCTCTTGGCTTTCCACACTATGTATGCAGCACAACTTATGCAGCAAAGCAGGACAAAGGTTTTGAGAACTTAACAACTTGTCCTTTCTTTTCCTGGTGGGCTGGGGAGTTGTGCCATGGGTAAGGTTTCCATTGTTTGTGTTCTAACCTAAGAAAACAGGAGGTGCAACCAGGAATTGTTAGGGAATGCAAACCTGACCGAATCCAGAGAAAGAATCTCCAGAGCCTGCAGCCAGAAGTGGAGAGTTGTGTGATAATCATTCCAACACCCCCATGGACATCTTGACAGTGATCTAGAACATGAAAATGGGCTGACAGAGGGAGTTTGATTCTGTGTTCAGTTTAGCTGATTCTACATCTCTTGCACTGGTATAAATCAAGAGTACCATCAGTTCATGAAAAGCACCAGAATAAGCTGGACCTCTCTGAGTAGATGACTGAAAGAATCTGAAAAGGAGAAATGCAAGGAATGAACTTTGTCTGTAAGAAGGGTCATTTTTTCCTCATAATTTCCAATTCATTCCCTCTGCTTTTGTCCTTTTTAGCAAGGGATTTGCATCCCAGATTCCCCATGAAATGAGAACCCTGAGCTTGTGGAAGTGCCTGAGAGATGCCCTGTTCCTCTGCAGGGACACTCAGACTGAAAGAGGAGCCTGAGGCCTGTGTGGGGAAGCCTCCTCGGAGCTGGAATTTGTGCCGTGCTGGGAGAGGAGGAGCAGGGGGAGAAGGCTGGGCGCTGTGTGGCAGGAGCAGGAGGTTTGGGCTCAGGACATTCCGCCTGCGCCGCTGCCCCGCAATGGGCGGCCGTGCCCGGGGCTCTGGGCCTGGCCCCGCGTGCGCTGAGCTCCCGACACTGCGGGAGCTGCCCGGGCTGGGCTCAGGATCCCGCTGGGGCTGGGCAGCAGGCTGGGCTCCCACTGGCATCAGCAGCAGCTGGAAATACCTCTGGGCATCTCCATTTCCTGCTGCTGCTGGGAAGGAACAATGAAGCGAGTTGAGGAGTTCTGGTTTCTCTTTGTCCTGGTGGATTTTTCATTTTATTTGACACTCCATGGCAATTTCTGTGATGGCTTCTGTCAGCTGCTTCTATTTTAGCAGCACCAGCAACAGGGCTGTGTTTGAGTGCTGCAAATGTGGCCTGTGTGGCTTTCATTCTCCGTGACTTTGTGCTCATGGACTTGTGAGCAATACAAGATGTGCTACTCATGATGGCTGCAACGAACAGCCCGAGTTCCCCATCACAAAAGCACTCTGGATAGCACTGATCGAAAAAGGCAATTGCAGTATTAAGGATAAAATTCAAGTGGCAAACAGAAGAGGGGCAAGAGCAGCCATGAGCTACAATTCCCAAGGCAAAGGCAACAACAGCCTCCTGCTGTCAGCTCAGGGTGTGTAAAACAGGTCTGAAAGCAGCGCTGGAACCCGATCATTTCTTTCTCTGCAGGCTGGGTCAGGGCAGCACAGGCGGGCCCTGAGGAATCAGGGCTGTGTGTGGGTGATTGTTGCTGTACTCCAGAATTGCCCTGGACAAAGGCCTTGGGAGCCGAGGCAGGAGCAGGTGGGAAGGGGCCGGCGCTGCTGCTGCTCCTGCCCGGGAGCCCCGGCTGGGCCGGGCCGGCGCCCACTGCGCTGCGGCTGCTGCTGCTGCCAGAGCCGGGCGGGACTCGGGGACAGGGAATGGACACGGGGGGACAGCAAAGGCCTTGGGGGCTGCAGGGATGTTGGTGCTGGGGCAGCGCCAGCACAGAGATTCAGCCTGCAATGAACCCCGAGGGAAATGCTGGGGAAAGGATCCATTTCAGCCTTTCTTTACTCATCGCTCTGAAGGGACCGAAATAAAAGGGGAACAAGCAGGGCCCGACCCCTTCTCCTTTGGCAGGAGCCATGAGGGGCTGTGAGGGGCCATGAAGGGTTGTGAGGGGTCCTGAGGGGCTGTGAAGAGTTGTGAGGGGTCATGAGGGTCTCTGAGGAGCCATGAGGGGCTATGAAGGGTTGTGGGAGACTGTGAGGGGCTGTGGGAGGCCAGGCACCTCATGGAACAAAGGGTCCATTGTGACACCGTAGAACCGAGGAGATCGTTGGTGGTTGTACAAAAGCTCGTGGAACCAAAAGCCCATTGTGACATTGTGGGGCCTCAGGGAGCCATGGAGACCATTATGACACTTCAGGACCCATTGGAACCAAGGGGCCATTGTGATAATGCAGGGCCTGGTATAACACAGGGGTCATTTTAGCATGGCAGGGCCTCATGGAATCAAGGGGATCGTAGTGACACTGTGGGGCTCCATGAGACCACGGGGACATTCTGACTCTGTGGAACCAAGGATACCATTGTTACACATTGTGACACCAAAGCACCATTGTGGAACTGCAGGGCCTCATGGAACCAACGAGACCATTGTGACATCACAGGGCCTCACGGAACCAAGGGGCCATTGTGACACTGTGTGGCACCATGGAACCAAGGGGCCATTGTGACAGTGTGTGGCCTCATGGAATTCTGGAGACCATTGTGACACTCTGGGTCCCATGGAGCCAAGACACCATTGTGACACCGCAGGGCCTCATGGAACCAAGGCAACCATTGTGACACTGCAGGGTCTCATGGACACAAGGGCCCAGTGTGACACTCTGGGTCTCCATGGAAGCAAGAGGACAGTGACACAGCCAGGCCTTGTGGAACCAAGGGGTCATTCTGGCATTGTGCAGTCCCATGGAACCAAGGAAACCATTTTGACACTGCAAGGCCTCATGGAAGCAAGGGACCATTGTTCCACAGCAGAGCCAAAGAGACCATTGTGATATTACTGGGCCTCATAGAAACAAAGATCTGTTGTGATACTATGGGGCCACATGGAACCAAGGGAGAATCATGATGCTGCAGGGCCCCAAGGATCCAAGAACATGGAACAGGTCTGGTTGACTTGGCCTCCTAAGGGCCACCAGAGTGGTCCAGATGACACTGGAATGTTGAGGCTCGCTTCTCATCTGCCCCTAAAACCTTGGCATTCAATGCTTTCCTTCCTGTGGGAAAGAGATGTCCTTTAAATCCAGGGGTTCATGGCCAAAATTTGGATTCCTACTCCAAATTTGATTATGTCCTTGGATTTTTCCCATATGAAGCCTGCCAGGATAGAAAGCTCTGTCTGGCCTTGGTCTCTTGGGGCCACCTTGCATCTGCCTTTAAAACACTGGAAGGCTGTGCTTTTCTTTCCATGGAAAACAGCATCTTTTGCGTCCAGGGGTCCATGGCTAAAATTGGGAATCTGCCTCCAAAATTCCTTATAACCAAGGATAACTCCCAGACAAAAGCTGTCAGATTTCCTTGGCTTTCTGAGGGCCAGCTCTCATCTGCCACTGAAACACTGGGGGTCTGCCCTTTCCTTCCCATGGAGAAGAACTGTCATTACAATCCAGGGACTCACAGCTGAAATGGAATTCCACATGCAAAACTCCACAAATATCCAAGAGTTACTTTCAGACAAAAGATGCAAGGATAGACAGGTCTGGCTTGCCTTGGCCTCTGGTGAGTGCTTCTGATCTGCCTTCACAACCCTGGGGTTCTGTAGTTTCCTTCTTAGAGAGAAGAATTGTCCTTCTTGTCCAGGCACCCATGACCTCAAGCACATGATCACTGTACAGGGACACAGAAGTTCTCTGCTTAATGGAGTGGAGTCTGAGGACAGCACAGGAGAGCCCTGGGAGTGTTTCAAGGACGGATTCAGGGATGGTGGATCCCTTTGAAATAATAGAGAATTCCATGAAAAAGAAAGACTTAATGCCAGGAGCAGCTGGGGAGGTCCAGACTGGACCCAAGGAGAAAGGAATTTTTTCTCGCAGGGCAGGGCTGTGGTGCAACACATCCCCCAGAAGGAATCTGGAGCAGCCCAAGGCTTTGTGTGTGCAGGCAGAGGCAGGCAGGAGGCAGAGCTGTCAGCAAAGGAAGGGGCCAGCGAGGTGGGGCAGCCGGGGGATGACGACAGCCTGCAGGGACAGAGGCGCAGGGCATGGACACCGTAGGACAGCCTGGGCTGCAGAGGGCACAGGGATGGGCAGCAGCTGAAAGGCCCTGACACAGCCAACTCCTGCAGCACTTGGGCCATGCAGGCTGGCCCTGGGCCTGAGGCCAGCAGGGGACAAGTGAGCCTTGCTGTGCTGGGGCCTCATTGCCTCCTTGTCCCTGCTCAGCAGCCTGGCAGGGGCCGCCCCATGGTGCTGCCCTTGGCATTGCACATGCCCAGAGCCCAGTGGGCCGGGAAGAGCCCTGAGCAATGAGGGAGGGACAGGATGTGCCTTGCCAGGGGCTGGGGCTCAGCCCTTGGCCCTTGGCATTCCAGAAACACATCCAGGTTTGCTCAGCATCACAGACACCTTTCCCTTGTTTGCCCCCACCTGTCATCAGTGCCTCCAGTGTTCTGCTCTAACTGGAACCAGGGGACACTTTCTGAGTCGTGTCCCTCAGTGGAATCCATTAAAACTTCAGGAAACTGTGGAGTTTGAATATGATTTTGACTTCTGAGAAGTTTTCCTTCAGCTCCCTCTCAGGGACTGATGTCCAGGGACTCAGCACTGTTGAAAAATCCCAGCTCTACAGAGACGGGGCAACTGAGAGGCTTTTAAAATATTTTCTTCAATTATCAGTCTCCTTGAAGGTTGAAACATAAGAGGTGTAAAACTCCATGCCATTCTATCAGAAGCCAACTTATTTCCTCGTTATTAAACCTTAGAAATATTTCTTAGCCTATTATCTTTTGCCACATAATGGTACTAATAATTCTAATACCAATCACCTGTTATTTTACAACACATGATCTTGCCAAAATGCATATTTAACAGTTCTAATTCTCCTAAATATCTGGTCTTTTTGCAAGGCCATTGTTTGAAACCTTTTTCTAGTTCAATCTGTCTCTCAGCAATGTCTTCTCTATTCCAGGGCCATTCTGAGTCAGCACACCTTATCTCAGAGTTTGCATCCAGATGTACATGACTGTGTGAGCTTTCAGTCAGGCTTTGAGAATCCTTTACAAATCCATTTCTCACAAATATCCATCACAGAATGCTGCAATCATCTCAGAAAACAGTAGTAAAATACATCTTTGAAAATAAGAATGGATATTTCTAAGAAGGCCTTTGTCATATTTCTCCATAACTTGGTTTGAAAACCTTCCAAATGAACTGCATCAGACCAGAAGGAAATCAAGGGAGAATTGTGTCTTGCTGGGAAACCTCTGAAGAATTCAGTCAAAATCGAACTCCAAAGTTTCTGATGCCATTCATGGGTCCCACTGAGGGACACAACTGAGAAAGTGTCCCCAGGTTCCAGTGAGAGCAGGAAATTGGAGGCAGAGATGACAGGTGGTGTGGGAAATGCAGGCATGGAGAGCTCTCAGGGCCTGGTGCATACAGGCTCAGAGATTGAGATGGATCCAAGGTTTGACCCAAGACCTTGGAGAAATCTTAGACAATCAGAGCATTCAAAGTACAATAGATATAAAACAGGAATATAAGTTTTTAGTATAACTAGAACTATATTTTAGAGCAAACAAAAATATACATTATGTAAGGAAAGCAGTATGTTAAGTAAGATAGTAAAAGATTGTAAAGCTTAGCAATAGAACTTGTTATAATGTTAATTAGAAGTTTAAGATATATCAATGTAGGTTTGTGAAGTGTTATAGGATTGGCTGAAAAATGACACATTACTGCAAAGCCATGAGAAGCAAAGCAATTAATGATTGGTGTAAAAGGATGCTGGCAAACTTCACACAAGTATTTGATTGGCTAAAAAACTAACATAAGGCATTGTAACTAAGAATGAGGAGGCTTCTGATAGTTTGGTGTTGGATGTAACAGCTTTAATGTCTCACCCTTCTATGAGACTGACACCATGAGGCCATAAACCATCTTTGACAACGTCTCTCAGTTGCCACATCTCTTGTAATATCAATCTCCCAATGCACATTTTTTTGACATCAGACATGACTAATGAAATCAATAGGGACTTATGGACACCAGGTGTATCCCATTAAAGTCAATAAGGATTTAGGGACACCTGGTCTTTCCATTAAAGTCAATGAGATTTTTAGGAAATTTGGCCCTAATATAGGGAAATTTGAGTAAATTTGGAGGAAATCTTGGGCTGAATTCTGGGAGTTTCCACTCCAGGATTGTAGTGCTGATGCTCTGGATGTCCTGGATGAATTCCTGGAGGCCAATCCCAAATCCCTGATCCTTCACCTGCTGTCCATGCTGGAGCTGTGTTCCCAGGTAAGCCCAAAAAGGCCCATTTTCATCCCAAAAGCTGGGAATTCCAAGCCCAAAATTGGGATTTTTAGCGCCAAATGTTTTGGGACATCAGCTCTGCCCACTGAAGTCAAAGGGGATTGAAGGACACCAGGTCTACCCATTGATAGGGCTTGATTGGGAAGAGTTACTGTTTAAACTGGGAGCACTGGGAAGGGCTAAGGGGGAGACACTGGGGTGACTGGGAGCACTGAAGCAAAATTGGGACCTCAGGGAGGGATTTGTAGGAATAAATGGAGATAAACAGGACTCCAGGTCTAACCCGTTGAAATCAATAGGAATTTAGGGACAGCAGGTCTACCCTATAAAGGCAATGAGGTTTAGGGGCACCAGGTCTATCCAGTCAAAGTAATGAGGATGTTTGAGACACTAGTTTTGGGAGGCCCCAGGGGTTCTGGTGATCCAGGTGTCCAAGGGGTACCCAGGTATATCCGGGTGATATCTGGGGGTACCCAGGTGATTTTTAGGGACAGCAAGGTGTACCCAGGTGATTTTTGAGTGGGATCCAGGTGATTTTGGGCAGTATCCAGGTGTACACAGGTAATTTTTGGGGATATGCAAGTCATTTTTGGGGGACCCAAGTGCCCTGACTCACCCTGACAGGCCAGGAGAAGATGATGGCCACCGTCGTCCTGGTCGACGGGGACACAGATGACTCTTGGCAGCTGCGGGGCTGTCGGGGGGGCACCCCAACATTCAGGGGTGCCCCAAAACTCCAGGTGAGGACATCAGGGGTGGGAGGGAGCCCTGAGTTACCTCGGGAGAGGATGCAGTGCAGGTACAGCCAGGTGCTTTAGTGCATGGGGTTGGAGAAGATGGTATTCTGCAGCAGCTCCAGCTCTGGGGTGGGCAAAGGAGGCACCCCAAAATCTCAGGGGGACACCAGGGGAAACCCCAATATCTCAGTGGGGGCACCCAGGTATCCAGGAGTTCCCCATTGAAATCATTGGGGATTTAGGAACACCAGGTCTACCCATTCAACCCAACAGAACCCACCAGCTCCCACCTTACGTGAAGCAGGGGCTGGAAAATTCTGGGGATCCCGCAAAATTGTTGGAGATTTTTTGAGGACTCCCTCACCTTCCTTCAGCCTTCCAGGGGGCAGTGCCCTTGCTGTAGTTCCTGGTGGGCATCAGCAGCCCCAGGCAGTGTTACCAGGCCGAGAAGTTGGAGAAGCTGCGGCTCAGCAAGGCCCTGGTGAAGGCCAGCTCGCACAGTGCCAGGTCCTCCCGGCCCACAGGGGGCGCTGCAGCATGGCCGAGCACCCAGCCCTGGTGGTGCCACACCCCGTAGGATTTGGGGTTCACCCCAGGCACTGACCCATGAACGACAGCTCTAATGGCACCCTGAAACCTGTATAAACCAGTCTGGACCAATATGGACCAGTATGGACCAGTAGAAGTGATAAAAACCAGTTAAAAACAGTAAACAACAGTGTAATGCAAACCGGTAGTAAACAGTACAAACCAGTATGGACCACGCCAAACCAGGAAAATAGGTAAAAACCAGTACAAACCAGTGAAAACCCTTGTCTGTGTCAGGAGCCAAGCTGGCTGGGCCCGGTAACAAACCTGCTGCCCAAAGTCAGTAGAAATGTTACAACCCATTTCAAACCCCTTAACACCCATCCCTGCACCCACCACATGATTTGGAAAGACATGAGCACACATCTTTCCTCTCACATTGATGGTTCCTGTGCTGGTGACAGTCTGTTAAACCCAGCCTTCAGCCTGAGCTCTCTGCTGTTGCAGTTCCATGCACAGAGGTTGTTGTCTCTCAGCCCTTCCATGGGCAGGCCGGTGTTCAGCCATCTCCAGGACAGCAGGGCCCCAGCCCACGTCACTGTGCCCTGGGGAGACAAAAACCATCACTCCAAATGTCCCCTTCTCCTTCTTCCCAGGCATTTGGGCCTGGCAGTGGGGTTTGCTGCTGGGTGCCAAGGAAAAAGGAGACCCCTGTGACACTGCGGGGTTCCATAGAACCAAACATCCATTGTGACACCACAGAACCTCACAGAACCAAGGAGACCATGGTGACACTGTGGGGCCCCATGGAACCAAGAATTCCATTTTGACACTGAAGAACCTCATGGAACCAAGGGTCCATCGTGACACTCTGGAACTACAGAGCCCATTGGTGAGAATATGGAAACCCAAGGAACCAAAAGTCCATGTGACAGAGCAAGACCTCATGGAACCCAAAAAGAGCATTGTGACACTGTGGGGTCCCATGGATCCAAATCTCCATTGTGACAGAACAGAACCTCATGGAACCAAGAGTGCATGGTGACCCAGCAGGGCCTTGTAGAACCAAGGAGTCCACAAGTGTTTACACAAAATAAAGAACTCTGTATTGCTGTGTTCCACTGACATTTTTCCTTACATATCTCTGCTTTGGGGAAGGGAAACCTCCGTGGTGGGACCTTGGGCTGGCACACACTAATGGAAGGTGTCTGTTTGCAATGAGGAAATCTGGGAGTTTTAGATTGCTAAAAAAAAAAAAAGCAGCCAAGAAAAACAAAAAAGGGAAAAAACTCATTTTTGCTTGAGTGCAGCCAGTTCTCCAAACTGGGACAAAGCAGGTCCCAGGTGAGTGAGGACAGACGGGATGGGGTTGGGCAATGTGCAGCAAGGTTTTGCACACTGGGTCAGACCTCAAGGCACAGCTTCTGTGAGCAGGCCAGACCTCCTGAGGAGAGACCCTGCATCAATATCAACCACAGAATGATGTAATCACCTCTGCTCTAAAGAGAACTGAAATAAAATGCATCCACTGAAATAGGAACGGATATTTCTAAGAAGCTCTTTGACATAATTCTCCATAATTGGAGTTGAAAACCTTCTCCTGAACTGCACCAGATCAGAAGGAAATCAAGGCAGATCCATGGTTTGTCAGGACTTGCTTGATCCCAATCAGCCCCGTGGTGCATTTGAGGCTGAGCCTTCGAACCTCAGGGCCTGAGGGGAGATTGCACAAACCCTTCCAAGAATCAAAGTCAAAAGAGAAGTCCAAAGTGTCTTGAGATATTAATGGGTCCATTCCCAACACAGGCTCGTCATGGACTCCTTGGAGGAGAGAATGGGAGGCCATGATTGCCCATAAACCTTTGAGGGAGTCAGAGAAGAAAGGAAAAAGGAAAGTACCTTGAAAAATTTCAAGTACCTTGAAGCATTAATGAACCCCACTGAGTGTTGTTACTGACAAAGGCTCTAAAGGGACTAATTAAAGCAGATAATTGGAGGCCATGATTGCACAAAGATCTCAGAGAACTCCAAGGCAAAAGCAAAACCCAAAGTCCTCTGAAAAACCTGCAGTCCCTGGGAGCATGAAGGAGCCCCCAGGGCCATTCCTGACCAAGGCTCCCCAGGGACTCGTCCCAGCAGATCCCTGAGGCCACTGGGATGTGGGGGGATGCTGAGGGCAGGACAAGGGGTGCCAGTGGCCAGCCTTGCTGGGGCTGTGCCAGGAGGCCCCAGTGGCTCAGGACAAGGTGTCTCCTCCCAGCCCTTGGTGGCACAGGCCCTGCTGTGCCCCAGGGCACCAAGACTTGGCTTCTCTTTGTCCCCACCTGTCATCTCTGCCTCCAATTTCCTGCTCTGACTGGAACCTGGGGACACTTTCTCAGTCATGTCCCTCAGTGGGACCCATTAAAACTTTAGGAAATTTTGGAGTTTCATTCTGACTTGGAGTTCTTGAGAGGTTTCTTCAGCTCCCACTCAGGGACTGATGCTCAGTGACTCAGCCCCAATCCCTGAGAGGGTCATTAAAGTCCTTGTGCTGTGTCTGTGCTGCTGAGCTGGGCTGGGCTCCTGGCACAGAAGGTGATCCTGGCAACCAAGAAGAGCTTCAAAACCACATTTCTCTTCATGAGCAGCTCTTCTCCCAGCCCAGCAGGGCTGGGACAATGCCTGCAGCCACCCCAGGCACAGCACAGAGGCACAGAGAGCTTCAATCAGTCAGGGCTGGGAAGATGCTCAGAAGGGACTGGGGCAGAATCACTCCCAGCCCTTGACACAGGAAGCCTCTGGCTGCAGGACAATGCAGCTGCAGCTCCTGCACTGATCTCCTCAAGCTGCAACATCCCAATGCCTGCAGACTGTGTGAGTACATTCTCTGATGATCTCTTGTGTAGAGCAGCCAGGGGTGCCCAGGGCTGTGGTGCAGAGCAGGGTCCTGCAGCCCAGGGTGCTGTGCTGGGGCAGGGACTCTGCTGCCTGCCAGGGAGAGCTCTCAGCCAGCCCTGGGAGCTGCTCCCAGCACTGGGGGACAAGGTCTGGGTGGAAGGAGACAGCTGGTGAGGCTTGGAAGTGTTGTCCTTGTGTGGTGAGGATGGTGCATTGTTCAGGACTGCTCCCAGAGTAGCATTTAACTCCAGAATATTTCTAGGTAGATTACATAGGGAGCACAGAGAGGCAAGGAGTGCATAAAAAAGATAATCCTGATTTTATATTCTATTGCTCTGTGTTGCGTAGATGGGGAAATTGCATACAGATATTCATCTCAGTTCAGGTTGGGAAAAACTTTTTTTTTTTATCTCGGATCTTAATAAAGCAGGCAGTTAGAGAAATCAGCACTTCCAGGCAACACCAGTGTAATTTTTCCAGCCTCCTTAGGTTGGTGTGATGTTGCCACCAGAGCCTGCACAGGCAGAGCTGATGCTGGGCAGTGTCCTGTGCTGGGAGGGGTGTGCAGGGAAGAGCTGAGCCCCCAGGGCAGGGCTGGGCTCTGGCAGCACAGGCAGGCCTCGGCCCTGGGCACAGGGAAGCAGCTGCTGGCAGGGACAGCTCCAGGCAGCAGAGCCCTGGGCAGGCAGTGTGGGGAATGTGCCACCAAGCTGGGCTGGGATACTTAAAATCCTCTCCAATCTGAACTATTCTATGATTATTTATTTTACAGATCGCCATGGCAAGACATAGGAAATGTCCAACAGCAGCTCCATCAGCCACTTCCTCCTGCTGCCATTGGCAGACACGCGGCAGCTGCAGCTCCTGCACTTCTGCCTCTTCCTGGCCATCTCCCTGGCTGCCCTCCTGGCCAACGGCCTCATCATCAGCGCCGTAGCCTGCGGCCACCACCTGCACACCCCCATGTTCTTCTTCCTGCTCAACCTGGCCCTCAGCGACCTGGGCTCCATCTGTACCACTGTCCCCAAAACCATGCACAATTCCCTCTGGGACACCAGACACATCTCCTTTGAAGGATGTGCTGCACAAGCCTTTTTCTTTCTGTTCTTCATCTCAGCAGAGTATTTCCTCCTGACCATCATGTGCTACGACCGCTACGTGTCCATCTGCAAACCCCTGCACTATGGGACCCTCCTGGGCAGCAGAGCTTGTGCCCACATGGCAGCAGCTGCCTGGGCCAGTGCCTTTCTCTATTCACTGCTGCACACAGCCAATACATTTTCCCTGCCCCTGTGCCATGGCAATGCCCTTGGCCAGTTCTTCTGTGAAATCCCACACATCCTCAAGCTCTCCTGCTCCAAATCCTATCTCAGGGAACTTGGGATCATTGCTGTCAGTGCCTGTTTGGTATTTGGTTGTTTTGTGTTCATTGTTTTCTCCTATGTGCAGATCTTCAGGGCTGTGCTGAGGATCCCCTCTGAGCAGGGACAGCACAAAGCCTTTTCCACCTGCCTCCCTCACCTGGCTGTGGTCTCTCTGTTTGTAAGCACTGGCATGTTTGCCTACCTGAAGCCCCCCTCCCTGTCCTCCCCATCCCTGGATCTGGCAATGTCAGTTCTGTACTCAGTGGTGCGTCCAGCTCTGAACCCTCTCATCTACAGCCTGAGGAACCAGGAGCTCAAGGCTGCAATATGGCGATTGATAACTGGATGTTTTCAGGAACATTAAACTGCTTTCCAATTTCTGCATAACACTTGCAATGAAAGTTGCCTCTGCTTCTTGTTGGTTTTATTGTTGGTTTGTTCTTTTAGTTGTTTTGTTTTAGCTTTTCAATATTGCCTACAAAGAAATGTCATTGCTGGTGCCATATTTCATTTTGATTTTCTCCATCCTTTCTGTGAGCCAGAGACTGTGTCAATGAGGGGCTGTGCTCTTGGTAACTTAAAAGGAACTAAAGGTTGTTTCTCCCTACAAAGTTATGTCCAAATCCCCCTTTTGTTCCCTTCTCTGGAGCTGCAGCAGCAATGTCTGTGTGCAGAGCTGGGGCAGATCAGTGCTGGCACAGCAGCTGTGCCCAGCAGCAGCAGCAGCACTTGGTGTTGCCAGTGCTGGTCCCATGCCACTGCCCCGCTGCCCTCCTGGCCCTCGTGTTGCTGCAGGGCCTGAGTGCTCTCGGGGCCGGGCACAGCCCTGGGGGTGGCAGTGCCGGGGCTGCAGCAGGGACAGGCCATGGGCACTGCTGGGGCAGCGCTGACGCCTCAGGCCAGGGCCTGGGGGCTCCAGGCTCCTTGGCCAGGCTGTCTCCACAACACTTGGCCAGCCCAATGCTGAGCACAGAAAAGCCCCGGGAGCAGCCCCAGGCTGCCCGTGGGCAGGCTGGGGGCAAACAGCATGGCTGGTGCTCTGCAAGCTCCCTGCAAGGGGGACAGCCTGGCAAGGAGCAGCAGAGCAGGGGCTGATCCATCCCCACTGTGCTGGACACCCCAGGGCAGCGTCCCAGAGCGTCCTCATGCACCTGCCAACAACATCCCCCCTCTGCAGCCCTGGCCTCTCCCCCAGCTCACACAGGAGCCGCATCCTTGCAGGCACACACACGGCAGCACTGGCTCAGGAGCCCCTGTTTGCATTGCACACAGCAGGCTCAGCACCCCCATGGTGCTGCTGTGGGGACATGGAGCTGAGTGAGCACAAATGCCATCAGCCCCTGGTGCCAGCAAGGGCTGGGGGACGGCAGGGAAACCACTTGGGTTTGTTGTGGCCTCTGAAGTCAGCCAGAAAGTTTGTTCCCCTGAGCTGTGAGTTTCCTGTCCCACTGCAGATGTTGTTCCTCAGAGCCTGGACTGCCTGGCAGCCACCCCTAAAATGCCCTGAGCATTTCCTTTGCTTCACCTTTGCTTTCTTTCCTCTTACCTTCTCAAGACTTCTTCCTCTTGCCCATCCCTGTCCCTCCCCTGCAAATAGCCCATCCCTGTTTGCCCTTTCCCCTCTGGCCTCACTCCTTATTTCAGTTCCTCAGTTGGCACTATGTGATCATCCCTTGGGGAGCAGGATCATCCTCCAAGTGCTGCAGGAATTGTCTGCAGGGTCCTGCAGTGCCTCGTGCTGCTCCCTTGCCAGAGGCACCACAGGCCAGGGAGGCACATCTGGGCTGCTGTGTCTGGGTGTGGGGCTCCCTGTTGTGGGCAATGAGGAGGGGCTGGAGAGGCTCTGCAGGACTGACAGGATGGGCTTTGGGGCTGTGTGGAGAAGCTGAGGGACCTGGGCTGCTGGACCTTGTGAAGAGGAGGCCCAGGGCTCATCCTGCAACTGCTCCAGGGGTGGTTTCAGAGAATCACGGAATCAGCCAGGCTGGAAAAGACCTTGGAGATCATCAAGTCTGACCCATGCACTGACCACCCCAATGACCACATACACTGACCACCCTCACTAACCTCACCAATTGGCCATTCCCCAATGACCACAATCTCTGACTACAACCACTGACCACACTCCAATTGAAACCCAACTGACCCCATCCACTGACCACAAACCCTCACCACACCCCCACTGACCACCTGCATCAACCACATTCACTTACCACACCCATTGACCACACCCACTGACCACACCCACTGACCACACCCACTGACCACACTCACAGACCAACTCCACTGACTACACCCCAGTGACCACCTGACCACTTCCACTGACACCTTCCCACTGACACCTTCCCTGACATTACCTGACCACACCCACTCACCACAGTCAGTGACCACTCTCCCCTGACCACACCCACTGCGAAGACACCAATGCCCACACCCCACTGACCACCCTGTCCTGGTTTGAAAGACAGCTGTCTACTAGGGAAAGCAGGGCCTTCCCTTGAAATGGAGAAAGTAAATCCCTCCCTCTGAATTAGTATCATTTTGAAATGAAGGGGCTGTCAGGCAAAGATATGGGGATAGGAATAACAGTTCTTTACTAATATATATATAACAAGACAAAACAAAACAACAACTATGAAATTAACAACAAACAGAACAGGAACCCAGTAACAGTTCTCTGTTCTCTTGGCTCTGGGGGCTTTTCCCCTCTGGTGCAGTTACCCTCCCGGTTGGCAGTGAGCTCTGGCAGGTTCCTGGTGGACAGGGGCAGATCCTGCACAGCTGCAGGGGCACTGGGGTGATGGTGGCCGTGTCCCAGATGGGAAGGGTGGAGGAGAGGCTGTGCTCACGAATCCTTGGAGCACTATTGGTCCCAGTGCCCCAACAGGATGCTTGGAGATAGCAAACTGAAGCAGGAGAGCGTCCTAGCAGGGGTGTGGGGTCCAACACCAGAAGAGGCAGCTCCTGGCGTTGGGATGGCGGGGTGAGGTTTTCCAGTGGCCTTCCTCCTCCAACAGCCAAAGCAAGCAAGTGCCAACAACAGCCCCCCACCCTCCTTGACCCTCTTCTCATCTCGCACTGTTCCCCCCCCTCCACCCCTGCCCTCCAAGAGAAACTCCTAAAGAAACCAGGGAGTCTCTCCCTCCCCCATCTCGAAGTCTCAAGGACCTAGCCATCAGTGATCCTTAGCATATCAGTGGGAAAAAATTCCACAGGCAGAGAGGGAAGGAAAAAAACAACTCCCAACACCTCTTTACCCATGGGTTCTTCTGTCCTGGGGGTCTCTGTGGTGGTCCCTGGTGGTCGTGGACCCCAATGTTCCAGTCGGCCCGGCTGAGTTGGCAGGACATTGAAGCTGGTGAACTTCTGTGGAAGGAGCAGAAACCCTAACAGAGCCTCCTTGCAAAGCTATCCCTTAGATAAGAAATTGCTTACTTAGAATGACTAATACTAGAAATATTTCCCCCCTTTGCAAACCTCACTTTATCTCCCTGTTATATAATTGGTCCATTTTCAATCCCCTTAGCAATTGGTCCCTTTTCTCTAAAATCCCTAAGTAGTTGGTCCGTTTTACAATCCCCTAAATAATTGGTCTGTTTTCAAGACACTCTGACCCTACAAAAGCCCCTGTTAGTACCTTGTCCATTGAATTTCTGCCTGGGACCCCTTCGTGGAAGAAATAAAGTGTCTGTGGAATCTCCCTGCAGCTTCCTCGGTCTCCTTCCTCTGCTGGCCAAAGGTACTTTGGAAGCAAGGCTCAAATCACAACATGGGCTGAAGGCCTGGACTCCAGGCATTGCTTGCATCCTCGTACCTCGTGGCTGAAATCTGCCTGAGACACCAGGAAAGGCTGTTCCTTGTGGGACATCTTATCCGGGCACGTTGTGGCAGCTCGGGGCCCAAAGCCCAAAGCCCCGACAGCTACAAACTTCCAGTTCCCCTTCTTATACAACAGGCATTGTGCAGTTTCCAGAGGCCAAGGGTTCTGGAGAATAAGGATTGTGTCAGCTCACTTGTGTGGGCAATTTATCATTTGGTAACATGAGGTCACAGAGTGGGCTATGACATCACAGAGTGGGCTATGTGAGGTCACTGAGCAGCTACGGCATAGAGCAGACAATGACATCACAGAGCAGGCTGTGACATCACTGGGCTGCTTTGTGACATCACAGGAGGGCTGTGTGAGGTCACTGGGTTGGTCACTCTGCCCCAGCCCCCCCTCACAGTTGCCCCAGACAAGTCCAATGCTGTTCATGCCCAGCAGGGTCCCCTGTCCCCCGGGATCCCCCTGCTCCACCTGGAGCCACAGCCTCCCCCAAGGATGTTCCACAAATCAACCCCAGAGCCTGACACGGGGACAAGGGGCCAGGGCTGTGTGACCAGGACATCAAGGACGTGGATTATCCAGGTCACTGGGGCCTGGTTTGGGTTGCCCAGGGCAGGAAAGATGTCTGGCAGCTGGAGCAGGGTGAGGGAAGGGCCTCCAAGGTGGGGCTGGAGCCCTTTGGCTGTGAGGAGAGGCTGAGGGAGCTGGGCTTGTCCAGCCTGGAGCAGGGAAGGCTGAGGGGCTCCTCATGCCAGCCTGGCAGTGCCACCCAGGAGCTGATGGAGAACACAGAGCCAGGCTCTGCACTGGGGGGGCTGGAGGGGACAAAAGACAATGGGTGGAAGGGGAATGAGGGGAGATCAGACAGGACATGTGGAAAACCTTTGTTCCCATGGGCTCAGACAGGTTCTGAGATGCTGCCCCATCCCTGGCTTTGGGAATTTCCAATCCACACCAAATCAAGTCTTGAACCACTTGGTCTGATCCAGTTTCTGACAGGTTTGGCTGCAGACTTGCTGAGGTCCCTTCCAACCTCAGCTCCCTGATGATCCCAGGACGATGCTGCTCCCGATTTTGGAATGGGCTGGAGCAGATGTTTATGGGACAGGAGCCCTCTGGGGCTGTAGGGGACCTGCAGCTTGCGAGGTGCATGAGCACATCTCATTAGCTGGGGCATTTGAGTACTTTAAGAAATGTCAAAATTTCCCACCAGAAGAGAAGAGAAATTTCCTGGATGTGTACTGATGGCAGGACAAGAAATACTGATCTTCATCTGTACCTGTGTTACCACTATACTGTCTATAATTTCATGTCCCTCTTCATTTGGGTGTTTCCACCTCTCCTGTTTAAATGGCCATGTCTAAGGACATCTCTTCCCTAGACCAGCTGGTCCTATGGCCTTGCCATTGCTCCCAGATTTCCTCCTCCCATTGTTCTCTGGTCATTCCACATTAGTCAACATCTTAATTGTGTCTACATCTATCACAGAATCAGCCTTTCTAATGTCTGTGTCTAAAAGTGTTCCTGTATGGAAATACCTTGTTCATGGTGGATACATCAGATACTGCTTTGACATTGCACAGAGCTGAGGAAAGAATTTTGAAGTTTATTGAATTTTATCATTGGTAATTTTTTTTATGTTGGCCAAGAAGAGAAACCTTCTGTGCCTCTGAGTCTCACCAGTTACTGACCCCCAAAGGACACAAACCTGATGAGTTGTGGTTCCCACTGCAGTGGTGGCACTTGCACCTCCCTCCATCCCCACAGCAGAGCTCCCTTGTCCCACAGAGTCCCTGGCAATGCAGGGATGAAGGAAACAGGACAGGCTGTGGGGATCAGGGGCAGGGCACAGCCAGGGATTTGGGGTGGTTGTGAGACCAGGGCAGGAGCCAGCCCTTGGCCTTGCTGAACCTCATCCAATTGTCCTGGGCCCATGGCTCCAGCCTGTCCAGATCCCTCTGCAGAGCTTCCTGCCCTGCAGCACAGCCACACTCCCAGCCAGCTTGGCCTCACCTGGACACTGACTCAGGGTGCCCTCCATGGCCTCGTCCAGATCAGCAATAAAGAGATTTCACTGCCCTGGCCCCAATCCTGAGTCCTGGGGACACCCCTGGATGTGACTCCATTGCCCAGCACTCCTTGGCCTGGACTTCTGTTTTTTATGGAGCTGTGCCTGCCTTTGGTTTGTTTGCTGACAAGAAATGAACATCCCTCTGTGTCTCAGGCAGCTCCTTCTCCAAGGAAAGCAGGTGGGAGTTGGTGCCAAGGAGCTGAAAGCTGCAGGCACAGCCTGGAGGGGAGGGAGCTCAGATTTGCACAAGGCTGCTCTGAGTGCCAGGGCTTGGATGGGGGAAATGGTGGGGTGGGGGTAGGGACAGAGTGTGACTGATTGTCAGCCATAAAGGGTCTTGATTTTCATCTCTGGTCAGACTGCATTATAAGGTTTCAGGAATTAATATCAACTGGAGATTGCTGATATCAGTGTATAAAAAGAGAAGCTGTGCCTTGAGGTCTGACCCAGTGTGGACAACCTTGCCCCACATTGCCCAACCCCATCCTGTCTGTCCTCACTCACCTGGGACCTGCTTTGCTTGGAGATCTGGCTGCACTCAGGCAAACAGGGTTTTTTCGGTTTTTTTAGTTTTGAAGAAATTTAAAACTCCTAATGTTCCCCACTAAATACAGACACCTTCCATTAGTGTGTTTCAGTCCAAGGTGCCACCAAGGGGGTTCAGCTTTAGGGATCGGGGCTTCGGGGGCGGTGCCTGCAGTCGGCGCCATCTTTCCTTTCTGCCTCTAACTCCCATCATGCCCCGCGGCCCCATAGAGCCCCACTGGAGCTGGGACTGCAATGCCCGTCATGCCCCGCGCTCCACAGAACCCCCGGGATCCGCTCCCCATCTGCCCCATACGTGTACCAGGACCCTCCAGGATCCGGAATTGCCCCCTCAGGGCCCATTCTTGACCACCCAAAGACGTCCCCAGATCCCCTGAATGCTCCCAACCCCATAGATTCCCCTTGCAGCCATTTCTGGGAATTCATCTCCTGCCATCCCCCGCGAGCTCAGAGCACCTCATAACCCAGTCCCGCGCCGAAAACTCCTGCCCTGCCCCGCGCCCTAAAGAGCCCGATTAGAGCTCCCCAGGCTCCCCCCAAGTTCTCCCGACCCGTATACGTTCCGCGCTGAGGACCTGAAGTCTCCGCTCAGAGGGAAAACTGTCCCCTAAGAGCCTTCCCAGACCCCCAAAAGCTCCGTAAGGACCACTTCCGGGACTACAGCTCCCATGAACCTCCGCGGTACCGGTTAAACGCCATTCCAGCCCTGACTTCATCTCCCGTCATGCCCCGCACCCACCGAGAGACATTGCAGCTGCGCCTACAACTCCCATGATGCTCCACGGCCCCCTTGAACCGTATTATACCTGTGCCTACAACTCCCATCATCCCCCGCGGCCCGGAGAGCCCCGTTAGAGCCCCCCAAGAGCCCGCCCGGACCCCGAATGGCCCCAGATTCTCCTCCCTGACCTCCAGGTGCCCTCCTGGACCCCCAAGTGACACTCTGAAACCCAGACCTTCCCCCAGGATCCCTAAGTTCTCTCTCAGTGCCCACTCGAGGCCCCCAAGTGTCCTCCCATCCCTCAACTTCCTTCTAAATTCTTTCCCCAGACACAAAATTGCCTCAAATGTGCCCCAG
Source organism: Sturnus vulgaris (assembly GCF_052056855.1). Lineage (NCBI taxonomy): Eukaryota > Metazoa > Chordata > Aves > Passeriformes > Sturnidae > Sturnus > Sturnus vulgaris. The sequence goes on along the minus strand of NW_028276756.1, from coordinate 1,832,828 downwards.
AAATGTCTCCCTGGACCCTGAAGCACCCACCTTGACCCTGTCAGAGAAAAAGATGATAATAAAGATGACAAAATGACTACAACTATTATGAAATATCTTACACAGGGAGAAATAATTAACCAGTAAAGCTTATTTATGTAATGAAAGGAATTGTGTTAGTTAGAACCAATGACCAATAATTTTTTTCGGTCACTAATAAAGTTTTTACATATCAATATAAAAAATAGATTATAAAAATATAGAATACTCATAAGTAAGAAAAAATTCATTTTAATATTAAAGTTGTGATAAATGTGGTTCGTGCTAACTAAATTTTAACTATATTAGCAAAATTGTACTTATATCAATAGAAAATAATTGTTAGAAAGCAAAAGAAATGATGAGACAAAGCAGACTCCAGATGTTAGGGGGGAGTAGTAGAAGGATATAGGTTTGATAAGCAGCATCTAGAAATAAAAAGTTTCGACCTTGGAATGGGCCAAATTGGGGCGATTCCAGGCATGAACTTGAATAAGGTTTATTGTGGGAACTTATGCTGAGCTACACAACCCCAAGCTCAGTGCACTTGTGCTGCCTGCAAGGTCACACAGCGGACACTGATGAAGACAAAGAGCCTTCATCGGAAATAAGACCCTCAAAAGGATGAGAGACCCCCTAACCATTAACAGAGAATGCTCCACACAACACAGTGACATAGATTTTAGGAATGGAAACTGGGAGGAGCTTTCCAGAAAATTCTGTATTAATCCATATTAGCATACAGTGTATAAGTGGGATTTTTGGCCTTGATTGTTTGGTACGTGGGGAAGGGCGAGCCCCTCCCTGTACCCCCGGTCAGTTTTGCTTCTGCTTTACACAAACCTCAATTATACTGAATTACTCACTGCCAAATTTTCTATACACTCAAATATATATATCTAAGATACTTTGATTTGTATTCCTTTATATACAATTTTTGTTATTAAAAAATTGCTGCTAAATTTAATCTTATTGTTTGATAAAATTGGACAAATAACATGTCATTTATAACGAGAGTAATAAATTACAACTTTTTAAAATGGAAATGTGTATTTCTCACAAACTCCAGGTTATTTTTGGGGCACCCAAGTGCCCTGAATCACCTTGATGGGCCAGGAGAAGATGATGGCCACGGTCCTCCCAGTCGACGTGGACACAGATGACCCTTGGCAGCTGAGGGGCTGTTGGGGGGCACCCCAACATTCAGGGGTACCCCAAAACACCAGGTGAGGACATCAGGGGTGAGAGGGAGCCGTGAATTATCTCAGGAGAGGATGCAGTGCAGGTACAGCCAGGTGCTTTGGTCCGTGGAGTTGCTGAAGACAGTGTTCTGCACCAGCTCTAGCTCTGGGGGGGGGCAAAGGGGGCACCCCAAAATCTCTACGTGGCAGTGAGGGACACCCCAATATCTGAATACTCAAGTGTACCAGAGTTCAGGTGTACCCATTAAAGTCAAAGGGGATTTAGAGACACCAGATCTACTCATTCAACCCAACACCATGCATCACCTCCCACTTTAGGTGAGGGAGGGGCTGGAAAATTTTGGGGATCCTGTGAAATTGTGGGAATTTTTCTGGGGAATTTCTCGCATTCCTACAACCTTTTGTGGGGCAGTGCCCCAGCCTCACCCTTTCTGGAGTCCCTGGCAGCTGCAGGCAGTGGTGCCAGGCTGAGAAATTGGAGAAGTCACGGCTGAGCAGTTCCCCAGCAAAGGATAGCTTGGCCTCAGGGTCCTGCCTGCCCACCAGCACCCACTGGTGTTCCTAGGCATAGACTGAGAGGGCACCAGTATAAACCAATAAGCACTGGAAGCCACCCCTTAGCCCCTGAGTCCTGTGGCAGCAGCTCCCAGTATAAACCAGTAAGGGTTGATGCACCCAAACCTGCTCCCAGTGTGGTCTAGTGAGATGGGGAACATACACGGTTTTGAAAATTCAGAACTTTAGAAGTCTATGATGTGCTTAAGCAGGTAGAGGGGAAATAGATCGCATAGCAGAAACGGTATGTAACAAACCATATAGGAACTTATTTGCCAGGAAAAACTTTAAGATAACATATATTGCAAAAACTCAGCAAAGCAAGACCTAGCTATTTTACAAACCCAACAAAACAGAAACCTGTGGCTCCAGAAACAGGCCAGGACCAGCCAGGTGGTTTTGAGTGGGACAAGCTGACCTGAGGGAGAGCCAAACCTCCACTGCACCTGCCCAAAAGCAGAGCTCAAACAGCGATTACTGAGGAAGACACACAGCCTTCATCCCAAAAACCACCAAACACAACCACCAGGAGGGAAGGCAGCTAATTATAATACAAAGGGAGAGAAGGTGGAGATGGGTGGGCAGGGAGGTGTGGGCTTGTGGGATCAATGTGAATTTATACCTGGAACCTGTCTTGACCAGGTACACGTGGTTTGGAAGAAATATCCCCCCATGTGCTGCCAATGAAACACTCTCTACACTTTCAGTGTCAAGTGCTGATTCTCAAAATCAGTTGTTGAGCCAGCCAGAAGGTCTTCGTCTGTCTGCTGGAGCACAGGGGACATCGACATCCCAGTGCACCCCGGACTTTTTCTGGAGCTGACCTCTGCTCCCCAGTCACTCTCTGCAGGGACGAGCAACCAACCTCCTATATGGCCTAGAGTTACGTTTTACCAAAATGTTTTGGGGGAGGCCCAATGTAAGGTGAGCCTGTGAGACACTAGGGATGCCTGCACATGGCTAACAGTGTGTCAGAGACATCCGACACACAGAGCTGACAGGTTTGGGGAAGGTATTTGGAAGCTGGCAAAGGGGTTTCTGTTGACCACTTAGGGTGGCCACTAGCAAATTTGGGGGTAACTTGAACGAACCAAGGTGTTGTCAGTATTATTTACAGCATAACTCACTGCTATAACCCTAACTGCCATAAATTGTGCTTCCTGGTTGTTGTAGGGTGATAGAAGAAAGTATTTTATATGGTTGTTGGTGTTTTGTGTTTGCATCACTCTAATTTTGGTGGTGGAGATTTTGGATTTTGGGTAATGTCTTCTATGTTTTCTGTAGTGGATCTCTGCATTATCTGGTGTAACACTGCCCTCTTGTGTTATTAACTGTAATTGCAACAAGTTAAGCTTTCTGGTCTTTTCTGAGCCGTGAGATTCTATTGTTTCTGATGTAATGCTGTCCTCTTGTGTCTGTAACTGTCAATGACAGGTCAGTGATTTTTTTTTTTTTTTTTTTAAACTGTCACAGTTAAAAAGGTGCTGGAAGCTGGGAGTGAGTGCGGAGGGCTCGACCAAGCAAGGAAGAAGCCGTTTCTAGGTGGCTCCAGACTGAGCCTCCGGATTTCTTGAGGGATCAAGGGAAACTTGTAACCTTGGTAAGGGAGGACGAGGGAGTAGAGCAGGTATACTTGGGAGGAATATTCTCAGATTCCATAGATAGTTATCTGGGTTTTGATTGGGAGCAAACTCTAATCGAAAGGAAACCTAGAAGGGTTAGACCAATTCCTTGCTTTGCATGTGGACCAGCAATTTGGACACCTGGGTGGCCTCCAGTCTCGGACCTCCTACAGTGTCACTGGTGCAAAAGGAAGTGGCACTGCAGATCTAGGAGGTGGACGCCTACACGCCCCAGGTGTACCCCGGACCCATGGCATCATATTCAGGAATTAATACAGGTTGAGTGTGAGATTGTGAATTTGATCTGTGCAAAGAGTCATTCAGTTCTCAAGGATTGGCACGTTTTCGATGACCACTGGGAGGAAGTGAAAGAATATTGCCAGCAGAGGTTTGGGAGAGGAGATAAGAGAAATAAGGAGAGAAATCATGGGGACCCAGCAAAATAAAGAGGTGCCTAAGGAGGAGCCCTTTAGGAGGCATACTAACCCACTGGAAGGAAGTTGTGGGGACAGGAGAAACGGAGAGCAAAAGGGTTTTCATCCAATACTCTAATCAATGGTGGCCTCTCTATAAATCAGAAGATGGGGCAAAGTGGCCATTAAATGGAACATGGGACTGTAACACCATGTTGAAGTTAATGTTGTTTTTAAGGTGGGAAGGAAAATGGGATGAGGCACCATATGCAGATGATTTTTCACCTTACAGAACCACCCAGAATGGCAAAGGGATTGTGGTATTAACCCTCCACAAGACCCACTGATCCTAGCAATGGAAAGAGAAAACAGAAGGGTCTCACATATATTAAAACGATGCTGCTCAGCCTGTAGTATTGGCCAGAAGTGCACTAAAAATAACAGGGTATATAAGGAAGAAGACTCTGATCTGGATGATCTCCCCTCCTCAATCACTAGAGTTGGATGGGAGCCCAGGAAGGGCACCAGATCAAACTCCAACACCCCTGGGAAGTCCAGAATCTTCCCATACAAGGGCAAAGCTAGGGAACAACCAGTAGTTTTGCAGGCACCTCTTAGAGAAGAAGTGGGAGCAGATGGAAAAATGATGTTACTAAAGGTTAGTAACAATACCAGTGATTTGGAAATTTGGAAAAGGAATGTAAAGGATTACAGAAAGGACCCTCTAAGTATAGCTGGACACTTTTGGTTAATAGTGAAATCACATAACCCGGATTGGAATGCTATACAGTTACTGTTCCATGCAATGACAGAACCAGAGAAACAGCTGATCCCAAAGGTACCCTGGGATTTGGCCCAGGAGCACTGTAAGACATGGGAGAGGATGTAAAGGAATTCTTTCCTCCCCAGGACCCAAAGTGGGATGTGAATAGAATGGCAGGAAGACAGAAGGTACAAGAATATCAGGAGTGGATTGCAAAGGGAATAGAGAAAGCCATCCCCGAATCTATTAACTGGTCAGCTTTATATGCTATTAAACAAGGTCCCTTTGAGTCACCACCTGAGTTCTTAGACAGGCTGAGACACAATGTGTCGTAGCACACCTTTGGACCCAGATCAGATATCGGGATACAGCAGTTAGTGTCATTATTTCTAGGCAAATCCACCGGTGATAAGAGATGTAAACTTCAGAAATTCTGACCCACTGAAGGAAGAAACTTAGAAATATTATTGGCTGAAACCTGGAGGGTGTTTAACAATCGAGAAGAAGGGAATAAGGGGAAACAAGGAAGGGTGATGGCAGTAGTTAAGAAGGAAGATGAAAATTTTAGAAAGGGGCTTCCCCCTCCCCTCCTAGGAAGAAAAGAATGTGCTCTATGTGAGCAATTAGGCCACTGAAAAAATGAATGCCCAGAATGCTGAGGAAAGGGAAACAAACGAGCACGGGTAGTGGCAAATGTAAATGAAGACTGACAGGAACCAGGGGGATCTTCCCTGGCTGATCCCTTGGTTATAATGAAGCCAGGGGAAGGAAAAGATCAAAAGCAAATAAAATTTTTAATTGATACCGGGGCAATGTGTTCGATTTTAAACACAGCTTTAACTCAGGTGGGGGAAGATTATATTATGGTTAAGGGAGCCACTGGCCAAGCTGAAAAGGCTTATTTTTGTGGAACACTAAGGCTTGCATAAATTCTCATACATGCCTAATTCACCACATGCACTCCTTGGAAGAGATTTGCTTGAACAATTGAATGCAACAATCAGATTTGAAAAAGGGGAGATGACTCTGGAGGTGGATACTCAAGAATATATTCAAATAATGAGGTTCCCATAGAAGGAAAAATCGGTGAAGATATCATCAACCAGGTGTACCCTGGTGTGTGGGCCACTGAGAAGCCAGGAAGAGCTAAGAATGCATCACCAGTAGAGGTAAAGCTTAAAGAGGGACAATGACCAGTAAGGATAAAACAATATCCCTTAAAAAGAGAGGGTAGGGAAGGAATCCAGCTGGTAATAGAAAAATTCTTGCAATGGGGTCTGTTAAGGGAATGTGAATCTGATTTGAACACTCTCATATTACCAGTTCACAAACCTGGTGGAATGTACAGAGTAGTCCAGGATTTAAGAGCAGTCAATAGAATAGCAGAGGATTTATGTCCTGTAGTAGCAAACCCATACACTTTGTTAACAGTATTGACACCTTAACTAACCTGGTTTACTGGTTTAGATTTGAAAGATGCTTTCTTTTGCCTCCCTCTCTATGAAGCCAGCCAAAAGATATTTGCCTTGGAATGGGAAAGTGGACAAAGGACCCAGCTCACTTGGACTGTACTGCCTCAAGGATTCAAGAATTTCCCCACCATATTTGGCAACCAACTCGCCAAGGATCTCGAGTCTTGGGAAACCCCACCCGGGAAGGGGAGACTGCTACAATACAGAGATGACATCCTGATCACCACTGAGACAGAAGACACTTGCATGCCTTGGACGGTGAGTCTCTAAAACTCTTTGGGGCTCCAAGGGCACCGAGTGTTCTAAGAAGGAAGCCCAGGTAATGCAGCAGGAAGTCACTTACCTGGGATATGAAATTAATGTGGGGCAAAGAATTGTGGGGCAAGCCTGAAAAGAGGCTCTATGCCAAATACCAAAACCACAGACTGTGAAAGAATTGAGAACTTTCCTCAGAATGACTGAGCGGTGTCACCTTTGGATCTATAATTACGAGTTGCTTGTTAAACCCCTGTATGCACTGATCAGCTCTGAACAGAAGCATCTGCAATGGGACAAACAGGCCACATGAGCCTTGGAACAATTGAAAAAGGCCCTGATGTCAGCTCCAGCTCTGGGACTCCCTGAACTGGGTAAGCCTTTCTTTTTGTTTTCTCATGAGAAACAGGGAATCGCCCTGGGAGTATTGGCACAAGATTTCGATTTAGATATCACAGAGCAGTCACCCACATCTCCAAGCAATTGGATGTGACTGCAAAAGGATAGCCAGGTTGCCTGGATGTGGTAGCAGCAGTAGTTATAAATATCCAAGAAGCTTGAAAATTCACTTTGGGACAAAAAAATGACTGTGTTGGTGTCCCATACAGTGTCTGCAGTATTTAAAGTGAAGGGCAGGTAGTGGCTTTCTGCACAGAGGTTCCTGAAATACCAATCCATACTGGTAGAACAGGATGATGTGGAGATTGTGATCACTAACATTGTCAATCCAGCTTCTTTCCTCAGTGGAAACACAGGAGAACCAGTACACCAGGACTGCTTGGAAACCATTGGAGCAACATCCTCAAGCTGCCTGGATTTGAAGGATGTTCCTATGGAAGATGCAGAGGACTGGTTCACAGACAGAAGCAGCAATGTCCTGAATGGCAAAAGGCATGCAGGATATGGCATCTCCATCAGCCATGAGGTAACAGAGTCAGAACCATTGCCTGTCAATACCTCTGCACAAAATGTGAAAATCGCCTTGATCCCGAGCCTTGGAATTGACCCAATGTGAGAATGTGAACATAGACTTGGATCCAAAGAACACTTTTGGGGCTGTGCACGCTTATGGAGCAATCTGAAAGGAAAGGGGGCCACTGAACTCTCAAAAGAAAAACACTGAACATGCATAAGAAATTCTGAAATTGCTGGAGGCAGTACAGCTCCCAAAGAAAATAGCAATTATGCACATCAGAGCACATCAAAAGGCATACTTGGAATCAGAAAAAGGAAATGAGCTGGCAGACAGGGAGGGAAAAGAAGCAGCAAAAAGAGAGGTACAATTGGAAGGAACTCTAATCCCAGACAGGAAAGTCTCCCTTGAGGGTAAACCAAATTATGCCAAAGAGGATCTGAAGCTAATTACAAATTTGGATGAGACATACAGTAAAGAGGGGTGGGCCCCTACCCCAGAAGGAAGGGTAATCATACCTAGCCATCTAATATGGTTTGTAATAAAGGAGGAGCATAGGAAAAGACACTGGGGACCACAGACTGTGTATGAACACTTAAATCAAAACATCATGGCTAGAAATTGATACACTACAGTGAAGCAGGTAACTCAACAATGTGATCTCTGCCTCCAGACTAATCCTAAAAACAAAGCTGGAAATGGGTTAAATTGCGAAGGGAAATGTACCTGACCAATTATGGCAAAGAGACTTCACAGAACTCCCAAGAATTTCGTTATTTACTGATATTAGCTGATACCTTTGCAGGATGGCCTAAGGCTTTCCCTGCTAGAACGGCCAAGACCATAAAAGTGGTCAAGGCATTAGTAAAAGAGATAGTACCACGATTTGGGGGTCCAGCTGCCATTTCTTCAGATAGAGGGCTCCATTTTATTGCAAATGTGGTACATCAGGTTAGTAATGCTTTAGGTATAGATTGGCAATTACATACCCCATATCATCCCCAGTCAAGTGGACAAGTGGAGAAGATGAATCATTTAATCAAACAGCAAATTGTTAAATTAGGACAGGAGGTCAATCTGCCTTGGCCTCAATCCCTTCCTTTAGCCCTTTTACACATCCCAACTAAACCAAGGGCAAAAGAAAGGCTGAGTCCTTTTGAGATCCTGTATGGGAGACCTTATGCAATACAGAAGGGAACATCAGCACAAATAGGGGAAGAAACTATAACAGAATACATGGTGGCCCTAGGGAAACAACTCAGTAATATCAGGAGACGTATAAAGAAGCTGGTGTAGGGGATTGGATGGACCAGTACATAATTGTACAACCTGGAGATTGTGTGTATGTGAAGTCTCTTACAGAAAAGACTTTGGAACCACAGTAGGAAGGACCATACCAGGCGCTCCTCACCTCCTTCACTGCCATCAAGATCAGAGAACAAGCAGCACAGATACATCACACTGGAATCAAAAAGGCTTCACAGTCACCATGGAGAATCAGGCAGGTACAAGCTGGAAAGCCGTGGCTCTGATGATCATAGCCATGGCTATGGCAGACATGTGTGCAAGACCTCCTATATACAATGGGACTGGCATTTCTATGTGTCAGGGGAAAGCTTCTGACTTTGACTCTCCTAAGTCTCTGTGGCAGGTGTTACAAATATCAAACACAACTGTCTGGACAGGGAAAGATGTCTGGGGATGCAAATTTGCATTTGTTCAGGAAGGATTCCATCAGGGACTTATAAAACCCATTCAAATTGGTACTGAATGTTGTGACACATGCTTCACTAACTGTTCTGAATTCAGGTTTAAAATACAGGGATGTGAAAATAAGGCTTTTAGAATTAAACCATGAAGGAACTGTGCTACATCTATCTGAACACAGAACGTGGGCACAAGAGGTTAAAGGCAAGTGGCAGATTATTAACATAGAGCTGTGTGCCACAAGAAAACAACTGAGGTTTGTATGTGAAGGAAATGTAAACAATGACCGAGATATCTGCCTGGATACACAACAAAGCATCTGTCTCTTCAGAATCCATTCAGTCAACCAGACAACCTTGCTGGTATATATAGATCAGGGTTGTGTATGCCTCAGAACAGCATGCCCCACCATAATAGTGGACGAGCTCATTATAAATGAAACACAATCTGATTTGAGCATTTGTAATTTGGTCAGAATTGAGGGGTGCAATTTCTCCTATTGGGCACCTGTTGTATCACATCAGTATATAAAAGCAAACATGACAACTGTGCAGGATGTATTGCCTGTGCCCATAAGAATGAATCTCACTCTAGTTATAGAGCTACTAAAACAGAGATATTCAGGAAATTCTTAAAGAAATTAGACGTATGGGAACGAAGATCTTGATCACAATACACCATGAGACAGACTATAAGGAGACCATAGAAGGTTGGAGGGAGACACATCTCACCACTGGTGGGATGTACTTTTTGGGTGGTCTCCTACTGCAGCAGGGTTTCTACACTGATTGTGCCATCTGATAGTAGTTTTGTTAGTTCTGATGAGTTTAAGTTTTGTTCTTGGTTATGATTTTCTGGAATTTGAAACAGTCACAAAGAATGGCTACAATGCCTATCCTGTTATCGAATCAATTAGGTAAAGACAGTCAGAGAGAATATGATAGGCATCTTAGAAAGCAAAAGAATTTGCATCATTTAGAAGAAAAGGGGGGGAAATGAGATGGGGAACATCTATGGTTTTGAAAATTCAAAATTTTAAAAGCATATAATATGCTTAAGCAAGAGGAGGGGAAATAGAACACATAGCAGAAACAGTAGGTAATGAACCACGTTGGAACTTAGGTACCAGGAAAAAAACATGAAGATATATTGCAAAAACTCAGCAAAGCAAGACCTAGCTATTGTACAAACCCAACAAAGCAGAAACCGTGGCTCCAGAAACAGGCCAGAACCAGCCAGGTGGTTTTGAGTGGGACAAGCTGACCTGAGGGAGAGCCAAACCTCCACTGCACCTGCCCAAAAGCAGAGCTCAAACAGCGATTACTGAGGAAGACACACAGCCTTCATCCCAAAGACCACCAAACACAACCTCCAGGAGGTGTGACAGCTAATTATAATACAAAGCAGGGGAAGGTGGAGATGGGTGGGCAGGGAGGTGTGGGATTGTGGGATCAATGTGTATTTATACCTGGAACCTGTCTTGATCAGGTACACGTGGTTTGGAGGAAGTATCCCCACCATGTGTCCCAGCTGGCAATGCAAGACTCTCTACAATTTCAGTGTCAAGTCCTGATTCCTGAAATCAGGAAATATCCAGCAGCTGTGTTGGTTCTGCAGAGCAAAAATGGCCCCTGGTTCCATGGGACCCCAGTGTCACAACTGACTCCTTGCTTCCATGTTACCCCCTCAGTGTCAAAATGGCCCCTTCGCTCCACCAGAACACAAAAGTTTTGCATAAATATTGAGCAAATCCTGCTTAACACACCTGGGAACATCTGTCTGCATTCAAAAGTGAGATTAAAGATGAGGGTGGCACCAGCAGCTTCCATCTACAACAAAGACCCAGTGAAAGGACAGGGACAGAGAATTCAGCTGAAAGACTCAGGATTCTGCTTACAGAGATCATTGCTGGTAACACTGTCCCTCGTAGAAAGGAGACATCATTCCAGGCAGCCTGGACTGAGCATGTGGTTCCTCAGTGGGGTTTGTTATTTAGGAAATCTGCTCAGGCTTTTCCATTCTGTCCTCACAAACAGGAAAACTTCTCCTGGGCCTGTGTGCAGGCAGAGCCCTGAGGAGAGCAGGTGGGACATGGTGCAATGGGCAGGGACACCCAGCTGCAGAGCTCAGGGGACAAGGTTCTGCTGCAGGACACAGGGATGTCAGTCCCAGGTGGGCGATGTCAGACATGGTGAGGCTGGGGGTGAGGAGCAGGTTGTCCAAACAGGGTCAGCCTGCAAGGGGCTCATTCTTCTGTGTGCCCACACCTCCTAAGGAGACATTCATCATCAAGGTCACCCAGGGAATGTTTCAACCACCTCTTCTCTGAGCTGAAAAGTAAAAAAATATTCTCTTGACTAAAAAAAAAAAAATCATGAGATACACTTTGAAATTGCTTCCTTAAGAAAACTCCAAACTCACTCCAATCAGCTGCACAAGCCCTGCAGACTTGAGGACAATTGAAGGAAGACAAAGAGATCCTGAGAGCTTTCTGTATTTTAATCACCTCCACAGTGGATTTGGGGCTGAGCCCAGGAGCCTCAGGCACTGAGAGAAGGTTGAAGAAGCTGCTCCAGGAGTCAGAAGCAAAACTCCAAGTCCCTTGGAGCATCAGTGGCCCCACTGAGGGCAGGGAGTGCCAAAGGCTCCCCAGGGACTGGTGAGAGCAGATCCTTGAGGGCAGGATTGCAGGAGCCCGAGGCTGTGAGCAGGGAACTGCAATGCTGAGCAAGGCCTGGGCTGGGTGGAGGAAGCAGAAAGGCCAAGGCCTGAGCCCAGGCCTGGCCCAGCAGGGCCTGTCCCTCATGGGGGGCTCGGGGCTGTTGCTGGGGCAGTGGGATGGCAGGGGCAGCAAGGACAAATGTCATCAAGCTGCCAGCCCTGGCAGCCTCCTGAGGGAGGGCCGAGGCAGAAGCAAAGTGCAGCCCCTGCCAGGAAAGTTCCTTCTGTGGGGCTGCAGAGGCCCTGCCCGAGCCCAGGGCACAAAGGCCTGGGTGCCTCTGGCCCTGCCAGCCCTGCCCAGCCCTCGGCCATCTCTCCTGCAGGCTGTGCCCCCTGTGCGTGCTGCTCCTGTGCCCTGGCCGGCTGCACACGCCCATCTCGCTGTCCCCCCCAGCATTTCTCAGCCCAGCATTGCTGTGCCCTCCCTGGGCTCCCTGCACCCAGCGCTGCCGGCTCCTGGCACACAGAGCCATGGCCTGGCCCAGCCTCACGCTGGGACACCTCGGGCACCAACTTTCTGCCCTGGGAGGGACTTTTCTGTTTCCTCACCTCCAGGATGAACCTTCCAGGCTGCACTTTGGGGAGGTTTCCTTCTCTTCCCACTGCCCAGGAAAGCTCTGTCTCCTGCTGTTCACAAAGAGAGAAGGGCTGGTGGGAGATGTGGTAGTCAGAGGCTGTTTGGGCTAAAGTGACCATAAAATTATTGAGTTTTTAAATATTCTGTGAAAGGAGGAGGGGCCTCAACAAAACTTCTACACTTGAGTCACAGCAGATTTCAGTTTATTCAGGATGCAGGTTTTGACAGTACTAAATCAGGTACTGATTTTCTTATGGGAACGCACATTTTCAAACAAAGGATTCCAGAAAGAATGGAGACACTACAACAAAGAAATCTTGAAGGTGCAGCCTGTCCATCTGTGCCAAAAAGTGATCAGTGAGGTAGCAAGAAAACTGACTGGCTTGGCTGAGCATGGAGCTTTTTCCAAGCACTCAGGGAAAAATGAGCCTTTGGACAGAGAGGTAGACAACTCAGGAAGGGTTTAAAGATGTTGTTAGATCATGCCAATGAGAGAATTAGAGAAGTGAAAAAAAATTAAGAGACCTGAAACCTCAATGAGGACATAACCTGGCCACTTCTGCAGAAGACATCAGAAATTATTTTATTAAAACATTACAGGCAAAACGAGGGAAAGTAGAAAATCCATTCTTTTTTGGTGGGATATTGTTGCCAAAGATTAGGAAAAGACTGGGATATTTAACCCTTTCTTTGCCTCAGTTTTCAACAAAAAGTTCAGGTTGTCCTCAGGAGAAGTGTTCACCTGAGCTGGTAGATGGGCGCAGGAAGAAGAACATACCCCTGTAATCCAGGAGGAAGCAGCTGGGGACCTGCTGAGCCACTCAGATGCTCACAGGTGTCTCTTGGACCAGATGGGATCCATCCTAGGGGGATGAGGGAGCTGCTGGATGAGCTCCCCAAGCTGCTCTCCATCATTTCTCATCAGTGCTGGCTCAGCAGGGAGGTGCCAGAGGACTGGAGGTGCCAATGTGAGCCCATGCCCAAGAAGGGCTGGAAGGAGGGTGTGGGGAACTGCAGGCCTGTCAGCCTGACGTGGGTGCCTGGTGAGGTGATGGAACAGATCACCTTGAGTGCCATCACAGGGCACCTCCAGGATGGCTGAGGGATCAGAGGCAGCCAGCGTGGATTTCAATATCTGCATTGATGATCTGCATGAGGGCATTGAGTGCAGCATCAGCAAATGTGCAGATGGCACCAAGCTGGGTGTGAGTGTGGATCTTCTGGAAGGTAGGAGGGCTCTGTACACAGACTTAGACAGGCTGGATCCAGGGCCCAAATCCAATAAGTTTGAGTATAACCAGTCCAAGTGCCGGGCCCTGAACTTTAGCCACAACCATCCCTGCAGCGCTACAGGCTGGGGACAGAGTGGCTGGACAGTGGCCATGCAGAAAGGGACCTGTGGGCACAGATGGACAGCAGGCTGGACATGAGCCAGCAGTGTGCCCAGGTGGCCAAGAAGGCCAGTGGCTCCTGGCCTGGATCAGGAAAGGTGTGGCCAGCAGGAGCAGGACTGCTCAGCAGTGGTTGGGCAGCACCTCGAGTGCTGTGTCCAGTTCTGGGTCCCCCAATTTAGGAAGGACATGGAGGGGCTGGAGCGTGTGCAGAGAAGGGCAAAAAGGCTAGTGATGGGTCTGGAACACAAGTCCTGTGAGGAGCAGCTGAGGGAGCTGTGGATGTTTATCCTGGAGAAGGGGAGGCTCAGGGAGACAAGGTGGTGTCAGGGCACACGATGGACTTGATGATCTCCAAGGTCTTTTCCAGCCTGGCTGATTCTGTGATTCTCTGAAACCACCCCTGGAGCAGTTGCAGGATGAGCCCTGGGCATCCTCTTCACAAGGTCCAGCAGCCCAGGTCCCTCAGCTTCTCCACACAGCCCCAAAGCCCATCCTGTCAGTCCTGCAGAGCCTCTCCAGCCTCTCCTCATTGCCCACAACAGGGAGCCCCACACCCAGACACAGCAGAACAAATGTGCCCCCCTGGCCTGTGGTGTCTCTGGCAAGGGAGCAGCACGAGGCACTGCAGGACCCTGCAGACAATTCCTGAAGCACTTGGATGATGACCCTGCTCCCCAAGGGATGTTCCCATGGTGCCAACTCGGGAACTGAAATGAGGAGTCGGGCCAAAGAGGAATGGGCAAACGAGGATGGGCTGTTTTCAGGGGAGGGACAGGGATGGGAAAGAGGAAGAAATCTAGAAACATTTCTAGGAAGGGTAAAGGAAAGAAAGCTGAAGCCAAGGAAATACTCAGGAGAGCTTGAGGGTGGCTGCCAGGCAGCCCAGACTCTGAGCAACAACATCTACAGTGGGACAGGAAACTCACAGCTGATGGGAACAAACTCTGGCTGACTTCAGAGGCCACGACAAACCCAAGTGGTTTCCTTGCCGACCCCCAGCCCTTGCTGGCCCCAGGGGCTGATGGCCTTTTTGCTCACTCAGCTCCATGTCCCCACAGCAGCACCATGGGGGTGCTGAGCCTGCTGTGTGCAATGCAAACAGGGGCTCCTGAGCCAGTGCTGCCGTGTGTGTGCCTGCAAGGATGCGGCTCCTGTGTGAGCTGGGGGAGAGGCCAGGGCTGCAGAGGGGGGATGTTGTTGGCAGGTGCATGAGGACGCTCTGGGACGCTGCCCTGGGGTGTCCAGCGCAGTGGGGATGGATCAGCCCCTGCTCTACTGCTCCTTGCCAGGGTGTCCCCCTTGCAGGGAGCTTGCAGAGCACCAGCCATGCTGTTTGCCCCCAGCCTGCCCACGGCCAGCCTGGGGCTGCTCCCGGGGCTTTTCTGTGCTCAGCATTGGGCTGGCCAAGTGTTGTGGAGAGAGCCTGGCCAAGGAGCCTGGAGCCCCCAGGCCCTGGCCTGAGGCGTCAGCGCTGCCCCAGCAGTGCCCATGGCCTGTCCCTGCTGCAGCCCCGGCACTGCCACCCTCAGGGCTGTGCCCGGCCCCGAGAGCACTCAGGCCCTGCAGCAAGACGAGGGCCAGGAGGGCAGCGGGGCAGTGGCACGGGAGCAGCACTGGCAACACCAAGTGCTGCTGCTGCTGCTGGGCTCAGCTGCTGTGCCAGCACTGATCTGCCCCCATCTCTGCACACAGACATTGCTGCTGCAGCTCCAGAGAAGGGAACAGAAGGGGCACCTCTGGAGAAAACTTTCCTGGGGGGAGAGATATCCATTAGGTTGTTTAAAGCCATCAAGAATACAGCCCCTCATTCACACTGTCTGTGACCACAGGGAAGGTGGAGAGAAATAAAATGAGAATTGGTTTAAATAATGACATTTCTTTATGGACAATATTGAAATAGTACACCAAAGAAAAACAACGTCCAAATCAAACCAACAAGAACAATTAAGATGAATTTTATTGCACATGATTTTCAGAAACTGGCAAGAAGTTTAAGGTTTCTGATGCCATCCAGTGATCAGTGTCCACACTGCAGCCTTGAGCTCCTGGTTCCTCAGGCTGTAAATGAGGGGGTTCAGGGCTTGAGGCACCACTGTGTACAGGACTGACAGTGCCAGATCCAGGGATGGGGAGGAGATGGATGGGGGCTTCAGGTAGGCAAATGTGGCAGTGCTAAGGAAGAGGGAGACCACAGCCAGGTGAGGGAGGCAGGTGGAAAAGGCTTTGTGCCGTCCCTGCTCAGAGGGGATCCTCAGCACATCCCTGAAGATCTGCACATAGGAGAAAACCATGAACACAAAACAACCAAGTCCTAAACAGATGGAAAATACAATGAGCCCAAGTTCCCTGAGGTAGGAGTGTGAGCAGGAGAGCTTGAGGATCTGGGGCACCTCACAGAAGAACTGGCCCAGGGCATTGCCATGGCACAGGGGCAGGGAAAATGTATTGGCCGTGTGCAGCAGAGCATTGAGAAAGGCACTGGCCCAGGCAGCTGCTGCCATGTGGGCACAAGCTCTGCTGCCCAGGAGGGTCCCGTAGTGCAGGGGTTTGCAGATGGACACGTAGCGGTCGTAGCACATGATAGTCAGGAGGGAAAACTCTGATCCAAGGAAGAAGAATATCAGAAATACCTGTGCTGCACATCCTGCACAGGAGATGTGTCTGGTGTCCCAGAGGGAATTGTGCATGGCTTTGGGGACAGTGGTGCAGATGCAGCCCAGGTCAGTGAGGGCCAGGTTGAGCAGGAAGAAGAACATGGGGGTGTGCAGGTGGTGGCCGCAGGCTACGGCGCTGATGATGAGGCCGTTGGCCAGGAGGGCAGCCAGGGAGATGGCCAGGAAGAGGCAGAAGTGCAGGAGCTGCAGCTGCCGCGTGTCTGCCAATGGCAGCAGGAGGAAGTGGCTGATGGAGCTGCTGTTGGACATTTCCTGTGTCTCGGCATGTGAATCTGTAAAATAAATAATCATGGAGTAGTTCAGTTTGGAGAGGACTTGAAATATCCCAGCCCAGCTTGGTGGGACTTTCCCCCCCACTGCCTGCCCAGGGCTCTGCTGCCTGGAGCTTCCCTGCGCCAAGGGCTGGGCCCTGCCAGTGTTGCCAGAGCCCAGCCCAGCCTTGGGGACTCAGCTCTGCCCTGCAGACCCCTCCCAGCACAGGGCACTGCCCAGGGTCAGCTCTGCCTTTGCAGGCTCTGATGGCAACATCGCAGCAGCCCCGAGGAGACTGGAAAAGCAACATTGATGCAGCCTGTGAGGGACCCTGTACTGATTTCTGTCACTGACTGCAATTTCCCATCTAAGGAACTCAGAGCAGTAGATTTAAAAAGCAGAATTTTCCCTTTTGTGTAGCCTTTGCCTCACTGTGCTCCCTGTGTAATCTACTTAGAAATATTCTGGAGTTAAATGTCATGCTGGGAGCAGCAGTCCTGAACACTGCAGCATCTTCACCACACAAGGACAACACTTCCAAGCCTTACCAGCTGTCTCCTTCCACCCAGACCTTGTCCCCCAGTGCTGGGAGCAGCTCCCAGGGCTGGCTGAGAGCTGTCCCTGGCAGGCAACAGAGTCCCTGCCCCAGCACAGCACCCTGGGCTGCAGGACCCTGCTCTGCACGACAGCCCTGGGCACCCCTGGCTGCTCTACACAAGAGATCATCAGAGAATGTACTCACACAGTCTGCAGGCATTGGGATGTTGCAGCTTTAGGAGATCAGTGCAGGAGCTGCAGCTGCATTGTCCTGCAGCCAGAGGCTTCCTGTGTCAAGGGCTGGGAGTGATTCTGCCCCAGGCATTCTGAGCATCTTCCCAGCCCTGACTGATTGAAGCTCTCTGTGCCTCTGTGCTGTGCCTGGGGTGGCTGCAGGCAGTGCCCCAGCCCTGCTGGGCTGGGAGAAGAGCTGCTCATGAAGAGAAATGTGTTTTTGAAGCTCTTCTTGGTTGCCAGGATCGCTTTCTGTGCCAGGAGCCCAGCCCAGCTCATCAGCACAGACACAGCACAAGGATTTTAATGACCCTCTTGGGGTTTGTGCTGAGGCCCTAAACATCAGTCCCGGAGAGGGAGATGAAGAAACCTCTCAAGAACTCCAAGTCAGAATCAAATTCCAAAGTTTCCTGAAGATTTAATGGGTCCCACTGAGGGACAAGACTGAGAAAGTGTTCCCAGGTTCCAGTCAGAGCAGGAAATTGGAGGCAGAGATGACAGGTGGGGACAAAGAGAAGCCAAGTCTTGGTGCCCTGGGGCACAGCAGGGTCTGTGCCACCAAGGGCTGGGAGGAGACACCTTGTCCTGAGCCACTGGGGCCTCCTGGCACAGCCCCAGCAAGGCTGGCCACTGGCACCCCTTGTCCTGCCCTCAGCATCCCCCCACATCCCAGTGGCCTCAGGGATCTGCTGGGATGAGTCCCTGGGGAGCCTTGGTCAGGAATGGCCCTGGGGGCTCCTTCATGCTCCCAGGGACTGCAGGTTTTTCAGAGCACTTTGGGTTTTGCTTTTGCCTTGGAGTCTCTGAGAGCTTTGTGCAATCCTGGCCTCCAATTATCTGCTTTAATTAGTCCCTTGAGAGTCTTTGTAAGTAACAACACTCAGTGGAGCTCATAATGCTTCAAGGTAGGTCGCCTTTTTAAGGTACTTTCCTTTTTCTTTCTTCTCTGAGTCTCTGAGAGATTTTTGGGCAATCCTGTCCTCCAGTTCTCTCCTCCAAGGTGTCCATGAGGAGCCTGTGTTGGGGATGGACCTCAGTGGGACCCATTGATGCTTTGAGACATTTTGGGTTCTTCTGATTGAAGTCCTGGAAAGGTTTGTGCAATCTCCTCTCAGGCCCTGAGGTTCAAGTGCTCAGCACCAAATGCACCCCGGGACTGATTGGGATCAAGCAAGTCCTGACAAACCATGGCTCTGCCTTGATTTCCCTCTGGTCTGGTGCCATTCATTAGGAAGATTTTCAAATCCAGTTATGGAGAAATATTTCAAAGAGATTCTTAGAAATATCCATTCCTATTTTCAAGGGTGTATTTTATTCCTGTTCTGTTTAGAACAGAGGTGATTGCAGCATTCTGTGATTGATGTTGATGCAGGGTCTCTCCTCAGGAGGTCTGGCCTGCTCACAGAAGCTGTGTCTTGAGCCAGTGTGCAAAACCTTGCTCCACATTGCCCAACCCCATCCTGTCTGTCCTCACTCACCTGGGACCTGCTTTGCTTGGAGAATTGGCTGCACTTAGGCCAAAACGAATTTACCCTCCCCCATTTTTTTTTAATTCTGAAGCAATCTAAAACTCCTGAATTTCCTCAATGAAAACAGACACCTTCTCTTAGTGTGTGCCAGCCAGGGTGTAACCAAGGAGGTTCCCCTTTCCCAACTCTGAATCCTGTATGGAATGTTTGAGACCTTTGGACTCCTTGGTTCCCTGAGACCCTGCAGTGTCACAAATGCCCCTTGGTTCTGTGTGGTTCAGTTCTGTCACAATGGAGATTTGGGTCCATGGGTGTCACAATGCTCTTTTGGGTTCCATGAGGCCTTGATCTGTCACAATGGACTTTTGTTCCTCGAGGTTCCATACTCTCACCAATGGTCTCTGTAGTTCCAGAGTGTCACAATGGACTCTTGGTTCCATGTGGCCCCACAGTGTCACCATGGTCTCCTTGGTTCCACAAGGCCGTGCAGTGTCACAATGGCTCACAGGTTCCATGAGGCCCCACAATGTCACAGTGGCCCCTTGGTCCCATGAGTTTCCCCAGTGTCACAATGGTTCCTTGGCTCCACGTGGCCCAGGTGTCTCACAATGGACTCTTGGTTCCGTGGGGCCCCGCAGTGTCACAGGGGTTTCCTTGGTTCTGTCGGGTCACACTGGACACTGCAGCGCCCCCTGCTGGCCGGGAGGACCTGGCACTGTGCGAGCACCTCCTGGTGGCCAACCCCTGCAACTGTGAGTGGCTTGTACTGGTTTATCTTAGCTTCTACTGGTTTGTGCTGGGATGGGGTCCAGGGGGTGCTGGGACAGGGCTGAGGTCATTGGGTTGTAATGGGTTATACTGGCAGAGGGTGTGTGAGTGTCCAGGAGGACCTAGCACTGTGTGTACTGGTTGTACTGGGTTATACTGGTCTATATTGGGATGGGGTGCTGGGGTGTTACTGGTTTGTAGTGGATTCTCCTGGGAAAGGGAGCAGGGGTGTGTGAGTGCCCCCTTCTGGCTTGGAGGACCTAGTAGCCAACTGTGAGTTATACTGGGTTATTCTGGTTTATATCTGGATGAGGTGCTGGGGGTCACTAGGTTATACTGGGTTATACTGGTTTATATTGGGATGTGGTCCTGTTGGTGATTGGGTTGTACTGGTTTATACTGGGTTATACAGAGATATTCTGGATCTTACCGGGTCAGACTGGGGTGTACTGGGTTATACTGGGAGGGAGCTTTGGGATGTTTGGCACTTGAGTGGGAGCAACTTCTGGGGATGCTGGCCTTACTGGTTTATGCTGGGATGGGGCTTGGGACCTACTGGGAGTGACTTCAGGTTGTGCTGGCCTTACTGGTTTATACTGGGAGCTGCCACCATGGGCTCACGGCCTCAGGGGTGGCGCCCAGCGCTTACTGGTTTATACCGGTGCCTTCCCAGTGTAAACCTGGGAGCACCAGGAACACACTAGGAGCCCCTAGACTACACTGAGTATGAGTTTGGGTGCATGAGACCTTACTGGTTTATACTGGGATCTGCTGCCATGAGCCTCAGGAGCTCAGGAGTGGCTCCAAGTGCTCACTGGTTTATACTGGTGCCTTCCCAGTCCACACCTGGGAACACTGGTAGGCACTTGCAGCCAGGCAGGACCTCAAGGCTGGGCTGGCCTTCACCAGGGCCTTGCTGAGCCGCAGCTTCTCCAACTTCTTGGCCTGGCAACACTGCCTGGGTCTGCTGATGTCCACCAGGAACTATGGCAAGGGCACTGCCCCCTGGCAGACTGAAGGAAGGCGAGGGATTCCCTAAAAAACTCCCCCAATTTTGCGAGATCCCCAAAGTTTTCAGCCGGTCCCTCGCCTAAAGTGTGAGCTGGTTGGTTCTGTTCAGTTGAATGGGTAGACCTGGTGTTCCTAAATCCCTATTGACTTCAATGGGTAGATCTGGTTTCCCTAAATCCCCACTGACTTTAATGGGTAGACCCGAACACCTGTATACCTGGGTGCCCCCATCGAGATATTGGGATTTTCCCCGGTGTCCCCCTGAGATTTTGGGGTGCCTCCTTTGCCCCCTCCCAGAGCTGGAGCTGCTGCAGAATAACATCTTCACCAACCCCATGCACCAAAGCACCTGGCTGTACCTGCACTGCATCCTCTCCCGAGATAACTCAGGGCTCCCTCTCACCCCTGATGTCCTCACCTGGAGTTTTGGGGTACCCCTGAATGTTGGGATGCCCCCCAACAGCCCCACAACTGCCAAGGGTCATCTCTGTCCATGTCGACTGGGAGGACGGTGGCCATCATCTTCTCCTGGCCTGTCACGGTGAGTCAGGGCACTTGGGTGCCCCAAAAATTACCTGGATATCCCTGAAAATTATCAGGGTACACCTGGATACTGCCCAAAATCACCTGGATCCCCCTCAACAATCACCTGATTACACCTCGGTATCCCCAAAAATCACCTGGATACCCCCAGAAATCACCAGGATATTCCTGGTTACCCCTTGGATACCTGGATCACCAAAAACTCCTGGGGTCCCTAAAAACATCCTCTTTGCATCGACTGGGTAGACCTGGTGCCCCTAAACTCCTTTGCCTTTAAAGGGTAGACCTGCTGTCCCTAAATTCCTATTGATTTCAATTGGTTAGATCTGGAGTCCTGTTTATCTCCATTTATCTCTACAAATCCCTCCCAGTGGCCTCACTTTTGCTTCAGTGCTCCCAATCACCCCAGTGTCCCCCCTTAGCCCCACCCAGTGCTCCCAGTTTAAAGAGTAACTCTTCCCAATCAAGCCCTATCAATGGGTAGACCTGGTGTCCCTAAATCCCTGTTGACTTTACAGGGGTAGACCTGGTGTCCTTCAATCCCTTTTTACTTCAGTGGGCAGAGCTGATGTCCCAACAATTTGGATGCTAAAATTACCAATTTTGGGCTTAGAATTCCCAGATTTCAGGCTAACAATGGAAATTTTTGGGCTCATCTGGAGGCCCAGCTCCAGCATGGACCACAGGTGAGGGGTCAGGGATTCAGGATTGGCCTCCAGGAATTCATCCAGGACATCCAGAGCATCAGCACTACAATCCTGGAGTGGAAACTCCCAGAATTCAGCTCATGATTTCCCCCAAATTTACACAAATTTCCACATTTTAGGACCAAATATCACCAAAATCCCATTGACTTCAATGGATAAACAAGGTGTCCCTAAATCCCTATTGACTTTAATGGGATACACCTGGTGTCCATAAGTCCCTATTGATTTCATTAGTCATGTCTGATGTCAAGAAAAGGTGCATTGGGAGATTGATATTACAAGAGATGGGGCAACTGAGAGACGTTGTCAAAGATGGTTTATGGCCTCATGGTGTCAGTCTCATAGAAGGGTGAGACATTAAAGGTGTTACATCCAACACCAAACTATCAGAAGCCTCCTCATTCTTAGTTACAATGCCTTATGTTAGTTTTTAGCCAACCAAATAATTCTGTGAAGTTTGCCAGCATCCTTTTACACCAATCATTAATTGCTTTGCTTCTCATGGCTTTGCAGTAATGTGTCATTTTTCAGCCAATCCTATAACACTTCACAAACCTACACTGATAAACCTTAAACTAACTAACTTTATAACAGGTTCTATTGCTAAGATTCACAATCTTTTACTATTTTACTTAACATACTGCTTTGCTTACATAATGCATATTTGTGTTTGCTTAAAACATATTTCTACTTAAACTAAAAACTTCTA
Source organism: Sturnus vulgaris (assembly GCF_052056855.1). Taxonomy (NCBI): domain Eukaryota; kingdom Metazoa; phylum Chordata; class Aves; order Passeriformes; family Sturnidae; genus Sturnus; species Sturnus vulgaris. Next base: position 1,810,311 of record NW_028276756.1, on the reverse strand, counting down.
TTGTTTTATATCTATTTTACTTTTCATGCTCTGATTCCCCAAGATTTCTTCAAGGTCTTAGGTCAAACCTTGGATCCATCTCAATCTCTGAGCCTGTATGCACAAGGCCCTGAGAGCTCTCTGTGCCTGCATTTCCCACACCACCTGTCATCTCTGCCTCCAATTTCCTGCTCTCACTGGAACCTGGGGACACTTTCTTAGTTGTGGCCCTCAGTGGGACACATGAATGGTATCAGACACTTAGGAGTTCGATTCTGACCAAATTCTTCAGAGGTTTCCTAGAAAACAACGTTTCTGCCTTGATTTCCCTCTGGTTTGGTCCAGTTCATTTGCAAGTTTTTCAACTCCAGTTATGGAGAAATATGACAAAGACCTTCTTAGAAATATCCATTCCAATTGTGAAGCATGTATTTTATTACTGTTCTCTTTAGAGCAGAGGTGATTGCAGCATTCTGTGATTGATATTTGTGAGAAATGGATTTGTGAAGGATTCTCAAAGCAGGACTGAAAGTTCACACAGTCTTGTACATCTGGATGCAAACTCTGAGATAAGGTGTGCTGACTCAGAATGGCCCTGGAATAGAGAAGACATCGCTGAGAGAGAGATTGAACTAGAAACAAGTTTCAAACAATGGCCTTGCAAAAAGACCAGATTTTTTAAAGAATTAGAACTGTGAAAGATGCATTGTGGCAAGACTATGTGGAATAAAACACTAGGTAATTGGTGTTAGAATTATTAGAACCATTGTGTGGCAAAAGCTAATAGGCTGAAAAACATTTATAAAATATTGTAACCAGGAAACAAGTTGGCTTCAGATAGAATGGCATGGAGTTTTACATCCCTTATGTTTCACTCTTCCAGGAGTCTCATAATGGAATAAAATATTTTAAAACCCCTCTGTTGCCCCATCTCTGTAGAGCTAGGATTTTCTGACAGTTCAGAGTCCCCGGACATCAGTCCCTGAGAGGGAGCTGAAGGAAAACCTCTCAAGAACTCAAAGTCATTTTCAAGCTCCAAAGTTTCTTTAACTTTAATGGGTCTCAATGAGGGACACAATTGAGAAAGTGTCCCCAGGTTCCAGTTAGAGCAGAACACTGGAGGCAGTGATGACAGGTGGGGACAAACAAGGGAAAGGTGTCTGTGATGCTGAGCACACCTGGATGTGTTTCAGGAATGCAAAGGACCAAGGGCTGAGCCCCAGCCCCTGGCAAGGCAGATCCTGTCCCTCCCTCATTGCTCAGGGCTCTTCCCGGCCCACTGGGCTCTGGCCATGTGCAATGCCAAGGGCAGCACCATGGGGCGGCCCCTGCCAGGCTGCTGAGCAGGGACAAGGAGGCAATGAGGCCCCAGCACAGCAAGGCTCACTTGTCCCCTGCTGGCCTCAGGCCCAGGGCCAGCCTGCATGGCCCAAGTGCTGCAGGAGTTGGCTGTGTCAGGGCCTTTCAGCTGCTGCCCATCCCTGTGCCCTCTGCAGCCCAGGCTGTCCTACGATGTCCATGCCCTGCGCCTCTGTCCCTGCAGGCTGTCGTCATCCCCCGGCTGCCCCACCTCGCTGGCCCCTTCTTTTGCTGACAGCTCTGCCTCCTGCCTGCCTCTGCCTGCACACACAAAGCCTTGGCCTTGATGTCAAAAGTTTAATTAAATTTTTCCTGCGCCTCTGAACTTTTAGCACAGGAACAATGCATGCAGGGCCTGCTTTCTCATCAAAGATGAGACTCTGTGGGAGCTCATGGAACCAAAATCCATGTTGACGGAGTGGGGTCACATGGAACCAATGGTCCATTGTTATACTGCAGATCCAAGGAGGCCATGGTGACACTGTGGAACCTCCTGCAACCATGGGTGCATTGTGACACTGCAGGGCCTCCCAGAACCAAGGAGTCAATTGTGGCACTTCAGAACCTCAGAGAACCTAGGTGACCATGTTATACTATAGAACCTCGTGGAAAGAAGGGTCCATGGTGGCATTGCCAAACAGTTGCTGAGAATCTGAAAGCTCAGAAGTCCATTGTCACCAAGGGGCCATTGTGACACTGAGGAACCTCATGGAACCAAGGGTCCATTGTTGCACTGTGGGAACTCAGGAAACCGAAGGTCCATTGTGACATTGCAGGGCCTCATGGAACAATGGAGACAATTATGAAACAGAATCACATCATGAATTAGGTTAGAAAAGACATTTGAGATCATTAAGTCCAACCTAGGATCTGACATCACCTCAATAGGGCTCATCACCTCAATAAAGGCCTTCAATTGATTCACCTTGGGCAATCAAAAAGGGCCCAGAGGCTACACCCAAGATGGACAGTGGTCACAACTTTTTAAGACACATATAAGCTTAGTTTGTTTGCACATCAAGGGTTAGACCTCCAATTACAACTTCAAGTAATGAAGTAATATTCAGCCAGTTCACTCCCCCAATTCAGGTTTGTTTATACTTCTCAGAGCCTGAGGCTGTAGGGTGCCCTTGAGTTTCAGGCATAGGGGAATTGATTTGTCTGACAGAAATGTAAGGAGAGTTAGATAATACTTTACATGGAGTTTAGAGCTATGCACTAATGCAGTACTGAATTTGAAAAATATAAAGGCTAAAATCTTAAGGCATCACAGGCCTCACTGAATCAAGGGGCCACTGTGAAACTGTGGCCCCATGGAACCAAGGAATCCATAGTGACACTGCAAGGCCTCATGGAAACAAGGAACCATTGTGACAATCTGGGGTCTTGTTGGGCCAAGGGGTGATTGTGTCACTGTGTGGCACCATGGAACCAAGGAGCTCATTGTGACACTACAGGGCCCCATGGAACTGAGGATTCATGGAACAGTTTGGGACCTGATGGAACCAAAGGTCCATTGTGACATTGCAGGGTCTCATGGAATCCTGGAGGCCATGATGACATTTTGAGGCCTCGTTGAATCAAGGGGCTCTTCAGGACCTCATGGAACCAAGGAGATCCTTCTGATACTGTGAGTCCCTATGGAACCAAGGGTCCATTGGGATACTGTGGCACCAAGGAGACCCCTGTGACACTGCAAGTCCTCATGGGAGCAAAGGACCATTGTCCATTTTTTGCTACCATTCCACTGCGGAGCCCCATGTAAACATAGGGCCACTATCACACTGAGGGTCCCCACGGATACAAGGGAACAGGTAACAGGTCTGCTTGGCTTGGCGTGACTGGTCCAACTACCCTTGGCATGTCAAGGGTCTCTTCTCATGTATTCCTGAAACACTGGGGCTCTGTGCTTTCCTTCAAATGGAAAAGAGCTGTCATTATTATCCAAGGGCCCATAGCCAAAATAGGATTCTGCCTCCAAAATTCTCAATACCCAGGGATTGCTCCCAGGGGAAAGCTGTCATTTCTAAGAAGTCTGGCTGACCTTGGGTTCATGAGAGTTGGGTCTCACCTGCCCTCAAGCACTGGGGCTCAGTGCAATGCCTCCTATGGAAAAGAACCGTCCCTCTGGCCCAGGCAGCCATGGCCAAAATTAGTACTTTTACTCCAAAATTTCCTATCTGCAAGAGTTACCCCTAGATAGAACAAGCTGACAAGACAGACAGGTCTGGCTCACCTTGGCCTCTGGTGATTGCTTCTAATGCCCTGAGACATTGGGGCTCCATGGTTTCCTTCCTACAGGAAAGAACCATCTTTCTTCAGGCACTTATGGCTGAAATTGGGATTCTGCCTCCAAAAGTCTGTATAACCAAGGATTGCTCCCAGACAGAAGCCACCAGGCCAGATGGGTCTGGCTGCCTCTGGTGGCTACTGCTCATCTGCCTGTGAAACACCAGGGGTCTATGGCTCCATTCCAGTGGAGAAGAACCATTCTTCTTCTGCAGGTGCTCATGGCCGAAATTTGGATTCCACCTCCAAAAGTCCTAGATCCAAAGACTTCTTCTTGACGAAAACTGCCTTTCCAGACAGGTCTGGTTGGCTTTTGTCTCCTGAGGGCTGGCTCTCACCTGCCTTCCAAACACTGGGGCTGCATGCTTTCCTTTCTATGCAAAAGAACTGGCCTTCTCCTCCAGGCACAAATGGCTGAAATTGGGGTGCAACTGACAAAATTCTGTATATCCAAGGGTTGCTCCCAAAGAAACTTGCCGGGACAGACAGGTCTGCCTTGGCCTCTCATGACTGCAGTTCATCAGCCCCAGAAACACTGGGGCTCTGTGGCTTCCTTCCTGTGGAGACCATTGTGACACTGTGGGGACCCATGGAACCATGGAGACCACTGTGACACTGCAGGGTATCATGGATCCCAGGAGCCATTGTGACACTGTGGGGACCCCGTGGAACCAAGGACATCACTGTGGCACTGCTGGGCCCCATGGTGCCAAGGGGCCGGTGTGAAGCAGCAGGGCTTTGTGAAACCAAGAGGCCATTGTTGCATTCCAGGGCCTGGTGCAGCCAAAGGGCCGTTGGGATCCTGCAGGGCACCGTGGATCCATGGAGACCATTGTGGCATTGCAAGGCCCCATGGAATCATGGAGACCATTGTGACACTGTGGGGCCCATGGAACCACAGGGCTGTTTTGATTCTGCAGGGCACCGTGGAAGCAAGGAGAGCATTGTGGCACTGCAAGGGCTCATGGAATGAAGGAACCCTTGTGACACAGGGGAGGCCAATGGAACCAAGTGTCTGCTGTTACAATGCAGGGCCTCAAGGAACCAAAGGCCATTTTAAAGCTGCAGAGCCAAGCAGACCTTTAGAACACTGAGGGGCCTGATTGAACTGATGAGAATATGGTGACACAGCGAGACCTTATGGAAACAAGGATCCATAGTGACACTTTGGGGTCTCATGTGACCAGGACTCCAGTTGTGACACTGCAGAGCCAAGGAGATCATTATGACACTACAGGGTCTCATCAAATCAAGAGGCCATTGTGTCACTTTGGGGTCCCCATGGAACTAAGGCATCCATTGTGAAATGACGGGGCATGATGGAACCAAGGGGCCATTGTGACACTGCAGGGCCCCATGGAAGCGAGGGTCCATTGCAACAATGCTACTAAAAATTGGAAAAAACAGAAGAATGCTTAACACCAGGGGAGCAGTAAGGGGAAATGGAACAGATCTGGGTGGTTTTCCTTCCCCAAGGCCACCAGCAGGTCTAGCTGACCTTGGAATGTTGAGGTCTGACTCTCATCTGCTGCTAGAGAACTGAGACCCTGTGCTTTCCTTCCTATGGAAAAGAAGCATCCATCCTTCCATGTGCCTATGGCCAAAAGTGATATTTCCCCTGAAAAATTCCCTATATGCATAGGTTCTCCCAGTCAAAAGCTTCCAGGACAGAGAGCTCTGTCTGGCCTTGGCCTCTATTTGTCACCTCAAGGAAACACTGAGGAAGGTGTTTAAGCAGGTTTGACTACAGGAATATCAATGAGTCTTTCATAATCTGCAAAACTCAGATGTTCTTCTGATCATATGTGTCCTTTCTCAATTTGTATTATGCATGAAATTATTTTTTCAGCTAAAAAATATTATTCTTATCACTCTACCAGTCTTATGTGCAATAAAACACCTCCTCAACATATTGATGCAGTCACCTGCGTAAGCAAACACATTAAAGAATCCAGCAGGAATTATTTGTCTCTGCTCCCATCTGTCCCATCTCCTTGGGAGGTTGAAGTGCAGCCGTGGTGCCGACAGCAGCCTTGGGGCTCTGTGCCCCATGGCCTCCCTGCTGGGCAGCCTCTGCCAGCTCCTGCCCAGCCCGTGGCACCTGTGGGCCTGCACTGACAGCCCTGCCCCGGGCTCTGCCGGGCTCTGGGCCAGCACAGAGGCCGGGCAGGGCTGGCCATGGCCGGGAACAGGCCCTGAGCCCCGCAGGAGGATGGAGCTGGGCCATGGCCAAACTCAGCCCAGGCCAAAGCTGGGCTCAGCAGCCAGGGCTGGCAAGGGCTGGGGACAGAGGCTGGCAGTGACAAATGTCCTGGGCCCCCTCCCTGCTCTGTGCATGCCACCAAGGGCACAGAGCAGCCTCCTCTCTGGGCCACTTGCCTGTTTGCAATGCCTTCCCCAGGCGCTGGCCCTGCCCCACAAGGCCTGGGCTGAGTCCTGCCCCTGCCCGCTCAGCCAGGCTGACATGGCCACTGCTGCTTTCTCTGGCAGGCTCTCTCAGGCCAGCCCAGCTCCCTGCAAGCTGTGCCAGCTGCCCTGAGCTCTGTGCAGCACCAAGGGCCTCTCCCCAGCACAGCCCAGCCGGCTCTGGCCCCACAGCTCTGCTCAGGCCAGGGGGCTCTGGGCAGTGGCCCCACGGCCTCAGCCCCTGCCAAGGGCACAGCAGCAGCTGCAGCTGAGAGGACTCAGCCCCAGCCATGGGGAAGGTGCTTGGCCAAGGCAAAAGGAGGCTCCCTGTGTGCCCTGCTCCCCTCTCCCTGAGCTCCTGAGAGCTCTGCAGCCCCTCCTGCCATGCCATCTGCCCAGGCCAGCAAAACAGCCCCGGCCTTGGGGCCCTCCAGAGCTGTTCCTGCTCCAGGCCCAGGGCCCATCCCAGAGCTGGGGCAGCCAGAAAGCTGTGCCCATTTCTGTTCATTCCTGCTCTGATGAGGATGGATCCTCAGACACTTGGAGCTTGCTAATGAATTTTACTACTCCAGAGGCCTCTTTTTTCTTGAGATCTTCAGTTGAGAAATTCAGAGACAAAGACTCATAACCATTTGTTCAAAACACACAAACAAGAAAAGCCCCTAGGAATAATTTAAGTTTTCATTTATTCTGTGGTTAATTAGACAGACTTCAGAAGTGTATTTCAAGAGAATATAGTATACTGAAAACAATGCAGATAGAACTGTTTTGTCTTGTTGTCTTTTCCTGTTTATAACTGGATATCAGCAATGTACAACTGATATTGACCCACACCAACTTCCAATGCATTCTAAATAAATATGAAAATCAAGACCTTTCATGGCTGGTAATCGATGACACTTTGTCTCCAGCCCCTCCCCAGCATTTTCTTCATCCAATCCATGTGACTCTAATGGATCAAGAATGGTGTGGCCAGCAGGAGAAGGGCAGTGATTCTTCCCCTGTGCTCAGCACTGGTTGGGCAGCAGCTCGAGTGCTGTGCCCAGTTCTGGGCCCCCAATTTAGGAAGGACATGGAGGGTCTGGAGCGTGTCCAGAGAAGGGCAAGAAGGCTGGTGAGGGGTGTGGAACACAAGTCCTGTGAGGAGTGGCTGAGGGAGCTGGGGTTGTTTATCCTGGAGAAGAGGAGGCTCAGAGGAGACCTCATCACTCTCTACAATTCCCTGACAGGAGGGTATAGCCAGGGGAGGGTTGGGCTCTTTTCCCAGAGAACAGTCACGCGATAAGAGGATACAGCTTTAAAGCTGCACCAAGGGATGTTTAGGCTGGACATTAGGAAATATTCTTCATAAAAAGGGTGATTGGGCATTGGAATGGGCCGCCAAGAGACATGAGTGAGCCACTATCCCTGAAAGAGTTTCAGGAAAGACTGGATGTGGCACTGAGTGCATGGTCTGGGTGACAAGGTGGTGTTGGGTCACAGGTTGCTCTTGAAGCTCTCCAAGGTCTTTTCTAGCCTGGGTGATTCTGTGATGATTGTGACACTGCAGGGCCCTGGGGCAGCAAGGGGCCATTGTGACACTGCAGGGCCTCATGGAACTGGAGAGGACCAG